>NC_041382.1:101721488-101747205 GCF_002162155.2 Triticum dicoccoides | reverse complement strand
CACCCCGACCCCCCGACCCCGAAACAGCACCCCGACCCCGACACGGCACCCCGACACCGACAGGACGCCCCGACCACCGACACCTCCTGAAAAGGTGTTCTTTGGCCTTCCAGAAGCCGACAGGGTCATATATTTGTGAATTATTAGTTAGGTCATATATTTTTCGATTTTGTTATGAAAAACATCATATATAATTGTGTTGATCGTGTAGTTTTAAATGTGCAGTTGTTTCATCGCTGCGAGGTTTGGTGTTCGACGACCTCGCCGTGCGTTTGACGAGCTCTGCCCCTTCGTTCGTGGGTGAGCACAAATGACAAGTCCTCCTCCTCCATTAATTATTTGATCTATTCCGATGAAACTTGATAGCTAGCTATATATGTGTCTTGAATCATCAGTATGCGTAACCAATATGTGTCTCCCGTTCGAAAGCGTCATAGTTATAAATATGCATGCATTTGCATATTTATAACCTTGATTCTTTCGAATTGTCCAACACTATCCATGGACAGCCCGAGTATGTGTAGATTGGGTTTGTTTTCCCATATGCTTTGCTCCGGATCCGACGCATATATTTCGTCAGTGCCTCCCCTGTTGTTCTCCGGGTACACATCCTCTCTGTTTATTGCAGAGACGTGTATCAGGAGAACAGCGGGGAGGTGCTACCGAAATTTTGCGTCGGATCTGGAGCATACCATGGGAAAATGAACCCAATCTACACATACACGGGTGGGATTAGGACCTATCATTACCTATTAGAGTGTAGGTAGCATGGACGTAATAAAATTGACAAAGTAGATCAACTAATGAATATATACATGGTGAATTACATATATAATTGTTGTGTGTCCAGTAGCTCTGAAAGTCAAGATGAGTGACCGTGCTTGGATGTATACCGGTCACACTGGTCAGAACAAATGGAGCGCTGAATGGTTCACAAAAACTAAGGGGTTTGTGCAAGCCGCATTTGCAAATGGCCAAAAGAAAACCTGGTGCCCCTGTTTCCGGTGCGGCAATTGGGAAAAGAAGACAGAGGCTGAAATGGGCAAACACCTGCAGAAGAGTGGTTTTACGCCCGATTATACAGTGTGGACATTTCATGGTGAGTCTGCCCAACGTGACCGAGCTGAGGTGGATCGTCGTCGCACCGATGAGCATGGTACCGGGATGGAAAACATGGTGCAAGGCTATGATGATGCTCGGGATTCGGACGAGGAGATGGAGGAATCTGCAAAGGCCTTCAATGAAATGTTGGAGTCTTCGAATTGTCCGCTCCACGAGCACACTGAGCTTTGTCAGATGGATGCCATCTCACAAGTAATGGCTCTGAAGGCTCAGTTCAACTTGGGCAGAGAATGCTATGAGGCAATTATGACAGTATTTGGATGCTTTCTACCCAAAGGCCATGTAATGCCTGCAAACCTGTACCAGTCGGACAAAATCCTCCGTGCACTGAAGATGCCCTATGAGAAGATACATGCCTGTGAGAAAGGATGTGCCTTATTTAGGCTTGACTATGCGGACTTGAACTATTGTCCCATTTGCAAGTCTTCCAGGTATATTGTGGTAGACAACGGTATGGGTGAGAAGACACAGACCAAAATCCCCGTTAGTGTTCTTCGGTATATGCCAATCGTACCAAGACTTCAACGTCTTTTCATGGTCGAAGAGACGGCCAGACAGATGACATGGCACAAAACAGGCAAAAGAACCGAACTAGATGCAGATGGGAATCTGATGATGGTACACACATCGGATGGTGTTGCGTGGAAAAAGTTTGATGAATTACATGCTGACAAAGTGGTAGATCCGAGGCATCCTCGAGTCGGCATCAGCACGGATGGGTTCAGTGTGTTTGGTATGACGGCAGCCCAATACAGTTGTTGGCCCGTATTTGTCTTTCCACTCAATCTCACCCCCGGACAGATTATGCAAAGAAAGAACATTTTCCTGACGTTGATAATTCCAGGACCCAACTATCCGGGCAAAAATATGAATGTGTACATGCAGTCGCTTAAGCACGAATTGCAAGAAGCCTGGGATAATGGGTTCAAGACATACGACGCCTTTAGCAAACGGAACTTCATAATGTGTGTCTGGTACATGTACTCAACGCATGACTTGCCAGTGTATGCGCTATTCGTTGGCTGGTGTGTGCATGGAAGGTTCCCGTGCCCCACATGCAAGGGAGCTCTTGAGTTTCGTTGGCTTCAGGCCGGTCGCAAGTTTTCTTTCTTCGACATGCATAGACAGTTCCTGGATCCTCGCCATAAGTTCAGGAAAGACAAGAAGAACTTCATCAGGGGTAGAGTTATCAAAAACTCTGCACCACCTGCATTGACAGGCCAACAGACCCTGGATCAGTTAAACACTCTCGAGCCAGATCCACAACGTCCAGGGTACTTCAAGGGGTATAATACTAAGCACGCGTGGACTCACAAAACATGCTTATGGGATCTGCCTTACTTCAAAGACCTCCTTTGCCCACACAACATCGACGTGATGCACACTGAGAAGAATATCGCCGAGGCACTTTTTGGTACATTGTTCGGCATAGATGGGAAGTCAAAGGATAATACTAAGGCTAGAGTCGATCTGGAGGCGCTATGTGATAGGCCGTTACAAAACATGAAAGAACCGAAAGGAAAGCAGAACTGGACGAAGCCAAAGGCATGGTTCAATCTTGGAAGGCCAGCTATGAGGGAAATTCTCTTGTGGGTGCAACAGCAGTTGATGTTCCCCGATGGGTATGCAGCGAATCTAAAGAGGGGAGCGAATCTTGATAAACTGAAGATATTTGGTCTCAAGAGTCATGATTGGCACATATGGATTGAGCGAGTAATGCCGGTGATGTTGCGTGGCTTCATCCCTGAGGATGAATGGCTAGTGCTGGCAGAACTCAGCTATTTCTTCCGTGTTCTTTGTGCGAAAGAACTATCGCCTGGCGTGCTAGAAGAAATGGAAGAGTTGGCGCCGGAGTTGATCTGCAAGTTAGAGAAGATCTTTCCACCGGGCTTCTTTAATCCAATGCAGCATTTGATTTTGCATCTCCCGACCGAGGCAAGATTGGGGGGGGGGGGCATGCAAAATTGTTGGTGCTACCCAACTGAGAGGATGCAGAAGACTCTTCGAGAAAAATGTAAAAATAAACGTAGAATTGAAGCATCGATGGCTGAGGCATTCATCACAGAGGAGGCGGCAAACTTCGTAACAGCGCACTACGAAGCCAAAAATCGTCATTTGCATAATCCGAAGCCTCGGTACAATGCTGACGAGCCTAAAAAGGGTGGATCCAACCTCAGCCTATTCAAAGGGAATCTCACACAAGCTAGTGTTTCACATCCAGTATCTTTGGATAACGAAGAATGGCGGACCATTTCGTTGTATATCTTCAACAACCTGATAGAAGTGCGGCCGTACATCAGTAAGTTCTCGGTACATTGTTTCGCAACTTCTATTTCCTTTGAACTACTCTTATTCCTGGATATGTCATATAGTCGATACGTCGCCATATTCTCGTATGGAGCGGAGATCCAAAAGGATTCCGTCGAAGAGTATGAGCTTCTCGCAAAGCAAGGAGGTGGCTATCCCGGTTTCATCTCTTGGTTCAAACAAACGGTAATTTCTATTAGACAATTTCATTTCATTCGCTAATTTGTGCATAATGCAACAATCCTTTCATATTAAACTTGTAGGCTAATTCAGAGTCTATGGACGCCGAATTGAGACAAGTCGCTAATGGTTTTGACTATAAGGTCCGTGCATTTGACAAGTACGACATCAACGGGTATCGCTTTCGTACCTATGGCAAAGAGCTATCTATGGCCGACCGAAAGTCTACAAATTGTTGTGTATCTGCTATCGGCGAAGGAGGTACCGAGTATTATGGGAGAGTTGAAGCAATTTATGAACTTCTGTTCTATGGTGAAAACCCACCGAATGTCGTAGTCTTCAAATGTTATTGGTTTCAGCCGAAGGAGACTAGAAGGACTCATGAACATATAGGGCTAGTTGAAATCAACCAAAGCACTCATTTAGATGTTCCTGATGTCTATATTATGGCTCAACAGGCGACCCAAGTATTCTATCTACCGTGGGCCTGCCAAACTAATCCAAATCTGAAAGGATGGGTTGTCGTTTATGAAGTGCCGCCACGTGCTACACTTTCTCCCCCAAAGGAAGAGGATTATGAACCTCACATTAACCCAGACACATATGAAGGAGAATTCTTCCAAGAGACATGTCTTTCCAAAAAGCGTTTCAAGAACCGCTATACTTCACCCCAAAACATTGAAGTAGACAGCGACAATGAATCCGACATCACCCCAGAGGAGGAACAAGAAGAGCCGGAACAAGAAGAGGTTAGTGCTGCGGATGACCTGTCAATGCTTGACCGATTACGTCAAGGTGGCCTTGCACATGTTGATGCCAATGAACCCTATGAGCCCATCATTGATTATAGTGATGATGATGATTATGCATTTATTGATGATACTGATCGAGATTATTAGTAGTGTCAGGTATTCAATTTTTTTATGTTGTACTTGATGATGATACACTTAAGTGATATACATATTATTATTCATGTCGGTACTTTTTTATGTTGTACTAATTTCGTTTATTCTTTGTCATGGCAGGTGTTGAAAGATGGTGGGCGTTGGTCGGGAGCGCGCCGAGGCCCCTTTTTCGTCGGCGCATGGTGCGAGGTCTTCCATTCCACACGCACCTCTCCGCCGAGCGTTGCTGGACAGTATGGCGACACCGCCGGGCCCTTCTTCGTCGACCGCGGTGCCCAGCAGGGGACGAGGTAAGAAGAAGAGAGGAGCTGGAGCACGTGCTCGGGTGAAACAGCTGGGGGTGGCGGCGAGGAAGGCGCCCTAGCAGTCACCGTACGTCCTCTCCCGCGACCGCTAGGGTGGACTCGTCTGAGGAGGAGGCTGCACGGACTCCGGTCCACGAGCCTCCGGTCCACGAGTCTTCGGCCCACGAGCCTCGGGGCGACGGGCCTTCGTCCCACGAGACCCCGGAGGAGCACACGTCTGGATGGGGTACCTGGCTGGGTCAGCCTGAGCATGGCGGGGAGCCGAGTGGCCATGCTGATGATGGCGGGCAGCCGACTGATGAGGAGGGGGAGGAGGGGGGCAACGTCTACCAGCGTGGTGCTACACGGCTCCCGTCCGTGCCGGTGACCCGCGAGCAGAGGTGGTTGATTTTCCCTGATGGGGAGAGGTACGTAAGTGCATTTAATATTTTTGTACCTTCTGCATTCACGTTTCTTCAAATAACTAATGCGTTGGCCTTGTCATGCTGCAGGGGTTGGGACCACCATCATAGTGTCCGCCGGCCCAACTCCGTACGTCCTTGGAGTTCTTTGCTGGCAAAACTTCCCGGGTTTTGTCACATTGCCTGGTGAGGGTCGGCTTCCAGAGCTTGGATTGAGCTGGGAGCACTACGTGGCTGCCCCGGCCCCGCCGGATGAGATTATCGATGGTGTCGTGTGCGACACGAGGGCAGACATGGTGATCAGAAAGTTCTGGGTAATTTCTCCTTTACACATTTAAAAATCTTCAACTAGCTAGTTATTAATTGTACTAATCAATATTGTCTCATTTGATTGCAGACATTCTACAAAGGATACGTTCACTTCTACATCTTTGCCTAGTTGGTTATCCAACTAGCTGTTTACCGTAGCCTACTTTGCCGGAGCCTTTTGCCGTCCGCGGCTGACGGCAAAGGCCTTTGCCGTCCGCCGTTCATGCCTTTGCCGTCCGTCGTGGCAGACGGAAAAATAGCTGTTTCCTGTAGTGTATAAATACCCCAAAAATTCAGAAACCCTATGGGAGTCGATGAAATATTCATCCAGTCGCCGCAGAGTCCAGAACCACCAGATCCAATCTAGACACCATCACGGAGGGGTTCACCACTTCCATTGGTGCCTCTCAGATGATGCGTGAGTAGTTCCTTGTAGACCATCAGGTCTGTAGTTAGTAGCTAGATGGCTTCATCTCTCTCTCTTGATTCTCAATACAATGATCTCTTGGAGATCCATGTGATGTAAGTCTTTTGCGGTGTGTTTGTTGGGATCCGAAGAACTTCGATTTTATGATCAGATCTATCTTTTTATATCCATGAAAGTTATTTGAGTTTGTTTGATCTCTTATATGCGTGATCTCTTATATGTGTGATCACTACTGGACACAGGTAATTTGCCATCAGCCAGCTCTTTGCCATCTGCCAGCTGATGGCAAAGAACGTCTTTGCCATCTGCTTATAAAAAACAGATGGCAAAGAATTGACAGACGGCAAAGAACATGGTTGCAATCAGCCAATTCAAAGAGATGGGGTTATTTTTTTCCAGGTAAAAAAACTTTGGGGTTATCCCCTCCCTCTCTCCCCACCCATCCAGGTAAAAAAAACAACTGCCCCGTCGCTCCCCCGCCCTGTCGCCGGCCGCGTCACTCCCCTGCCCCGTCGCCGTCGCTCCCCCGCCTCGTCGCCGGCCCTCCCCCGCCACCCTGTCGCAGGCCCCGTCGCTCCCCTGCCCTATCGCTGGCCGCGTCGCTCCCCCGCCCCGTCGCCGGCCCTCCCCCAGCCTAACTGTCGGTCAGGTCGACGGCGCCAGCGCCAAGCCCCCGAGAGACGCCACGACCTCCACCGAGCAGGAGCAACGAGAGCAGGAGCAGCAGCTCGGCTCCTCGTGGCGCGGCGCCTACGAGGAGCCGTCGCCGTCACCGTCGGTGTCCTCGACGGAGGTGCAAGATCCCGCGGCGCTGCGCGTGGGGATCATCGGGTTCGGCAACTTCGGGCAGTTCATCGCCAGGGGCATCCAGCGGCAGGGCCACACCATGCTGGCCACCTCCAGATCCGACTACTCCGACTACTGCTCCGCCCACGGGATTCGCTTCTTCAGGTGACCAGCCATGCCAACCCACGAACCTATCTTTCTTCGATTCCGTTCGGGATGCAACTACAAGGGGATCGATTGATCATGCTGTGAAATGCTTACAACAACAGAAGCTTGGAGGCGCTGTGCAAGGAGCAGCCGGACGTGCTGCTGGTTTGCAGCTCCATCCTCTCCACGGAGTCCGTCGTCCGCGCCATCCCCCTCGCCAAGCTCCGCCCCGACACCATTGTCACCGACGTGCTCTCCATCAAGCAGTTCACCCGCAACCTCCTCCTCGAGGTACTTACATCAGCTACAAATCTTCAACCCAAACTGTACTTACCATTGATGATCACACCAGTACCAATACCAATATTTCTTCTCGAAGTAGTAGTAGTTGTCTCTAGTTGAAATTTTGAACGGAACATCAGTCGTAACAATGTCAATCTTAAAGCATGTAGACCCACTTTGACAATTCATGATGCCAACTGCTATTCCTGATTCCCATCCATATTGCTTGAACAAGTACGTAACACAAGTACACAACGACTTTAGAAAAGGATTGCTGTTTTGCCTCCTCGCTCTCCTTCATGATGGCCACTTCAAAGGGCCTCTCGTCGTCGGCATTACTGACTGATTGCACTTCACGTTCGTCGTGGTCATGCGTGAAGACGCCGACGCCTGTGGCTGGGCGGACTCCTCATCGACGGCGGCCACCACTAGTAGAAAAGGGGGCAAAGGTCCAGGCCGGGTCAGCCCATTAGTCTCGGTTCAGTCTAGAACTGGGACCAATGGGGGCATTGGACCCGGTTCGTGAGCCCAGGGGGCCGAACGGGCCACGTGGGCCATTGGTCCCGGTTAGTCTGGACCTTTGGTCCCGGTTGGTGGGACGAACCGGGACCAATGGGCCTCGCTCCTGTCCCACCACCATTGGTCCCGGTTGGTGGCATGAACCGGGACCAAAGGCTCCCCTTTAGTCCCGGTTCGTGCCACCAACCGGGACCAGTGGTGGTGCCTATATATACCCCCCTCACGCCAGAGCAGAGCACACTGCTCTGTTTTTTCTGGCCGAGGGGGAGAGGGCTTGGTGGTGCTCTAGCTCACCTCCTATGCACACAAGGTGTTCGATGGAATGCCCAAGCCACACTACTTAGGCTTTCTCCTCTCCAAGCTCGACCTCCAAGCTCCATTTTCCTCAATATTGTCTAGGTTTAGCGGTCCGTCACGCCCTGTCCCCGTCTTCACCGCCGTTGATCACCCGCGTCGAGCTCATCGCCGGCACCACCGTGGTGAGCCTCTTGTTCTTATCTTCTTTCTGAATGGAAAAAATATTCTTAATTGTAACTTTTGGCTCTGTTTATCCTTCTGAACCCGGCGCAACTTTTCACTGCCTGCCGATTCCAGAAGGATATGCTAGGTTGATGGTGGATGAAATAACGGAGGGATTTGAGGAGCTCCCGCTTGACCACCCTACCGGTGAAGGGGAGACTAGGCTGGGTTCTGCTCTGAAGACTCCATGCCTATGGTGGAAGGATCTCATCAACCTTCAGAACTGGACGCCTCCGCCTCCTCCTCCTCCTCCTCCGGCGAGTCAGGGCACTCCACCTCCTCCACCGCCTCCTCCTCCGATGAGTGACGATCAGGGCTCTCGGCCGGCTCCTTCTCCAGCGCGTGGCGGCACTCCGCCTCCTTCTCCGCCTCCGCCTGCGCGCCTGAGCAGCCAGCCTCCTCCTTCTCCGCCTCGTCAGCAAGGGCGGAAGAGACCCGCTGCCGCTCTAGCAGCTGCTCCGGCGCGTCATAGTCCTTCTCCTCCGCCTCGTAAGCAAGTAAAGAAGACAGCCGCTCCGTCTGCTCGTCCGGCGTCTAGCAGTACAGCCAGAGGCGGGAAGACATACAGATTCGGTCCTTCTCTGAAGACTCTAGAGAAGTTACCATATGAGATGAGCCCGGAGGAGAATGCGAAGATCGCACGAACCGAAGCGAAGGAATGGTTTGAAGGGTTGAAAGCACAGAGACATCCACCTCCGGAGGAGAAGGTAGATCCGGTGAAAGCGAAGCGCACTCTGGCTGCCCTGGCAAAACCAGCCAAGTCTCCACCGAAAGGCAACTATGAGCACATTATTGCAAAGACATGGGCCGAAGCGGAGCAGTCGGGAAGTACAGTCAGTGATCAAAGGTTGAAAGAACGACGAGCAGCTGGGAAACAAATTGCCCAGCTCGGCGAACAAGCAAAGCAATCGTTCACCCCACTCAAGGTGCCTAGCGACATCGTCGATCCGAGGATGGTGCCCGTTATAGCAATCTTGACGATTACCTTGCCGACAATGTACATTATGATCCCATGGAGGTGCAGATACACAGATATGAGTACGGGAAGCCTCTCGTCAAAGATGCAAAATCTCTAACAACGATGATGCGAAGATTGCGTGATTGGTACTTGAAAATCTGCAGAGAGTCTGGGGGGAGGAGTACTTTGTATGTGAGAGTTAAACCGGAGCATGACCTCGTTGGAATTGATCTGTTGCCTATTCCATTTGAGGAGTTCTATCAGTTTTTCAATCAATTGGCCCGCGATAAAGCAACGGTCACCTGCTACTGTCTGTAAGTACTACTACTTCTGTCATTAAGTCTCTCTATATAGCTCAGCTCTTTCATTGCATGTATTTATAATTATCCTCACTATATTATGCAGATTGAAGATCGCCGAATTGAAGAAAAGACAAATCGGTGATATTGGGTTCATTAAACATCGTGCCGCAGATACCGAGGCGAACTTTCTACGATCATTCAAAATAAATGAAAACAAAGATATAATACTCTTTCCTTACAACTTCAAGTGAGTGTTACTGTCTTGTGCATATTCGGTTTCCCTTATATATTAGTCCATGTTATAGTAATGTAATTGATGAGTTATGCATGCGTGCGCAGGTACCACTATATTCTCCTAGAGATTAGGCTTGAGCAGGGAGTAGTAACTGTCTTGGACTCTAAACAAAAAGATCCCCAGGAGTATGCGGACATGACTGAAATCCTCAAGAAGTAAGTTAAATCGATCATTATCCACCATATCAGCAACTTTGTTCATTTCCTGATATCAAGTAATTGTTTTCTTTGTCCGCCAGGGTTTGGAGAAAATTCACCAGAAAAGCTCCGAGACTGCCGAAGGAGCTGCAATTTAGACACCCGAAAGTAAGTACTATAGTAGCATGTTCCGCGCATCTCCTAGCTATTGATTCAAGCGCTAGTTTCATCAATACCATTTGGCATTCTTGCTTATCAGTTTGATTGACCTCTATTTCTTGTAAAGTGGTTGTGACAGGAACAAGGGAATGATTTCTGTGGATACTACGTCTGCGAGTCCATCCGCCACACGACATGTGAACGGGGCGGTTACTCTGACGAACAATATGAAGTGTGTAAATAACAATATTCACAATTTTATTTTGTTACCATCATTTGTGTTGAGTTTCATTCATTCATATATATATATATATATATGTATTGACCCCTTCTTCAAATTAGATGTTTCAAATGCGGAATGAACTCCTAGCACCAGATCGCATGCGAGCAATTCAAGAGGAATTGGCGGCATTCTTTCTTGACCACGTGATCGCTGAAGACAGAAAATACTATGTGGACCATGCGTCCATAATTTAGGAGATTATATTTGTAAGAGATAATTATTGTATATATGTAGCCAGTAGTGTCAGATAGATATACAAGAACTTGTTTTTTGGCCAATCTCTCGGAGAAGGAGAGGTGGTCGATATCACTTCTCTCTGTGTGCATATATGTTCATGACGATCTTCTGTTTCCTTCGTTTGCTTACTAGATAGCTAGCGTGTCTAGTCCTCTCTATACGTATGTATAGTACGTAGCGTCGACCAAGCACGGACATAAGAGAGGACACTTCTCTCTATTAATTAGCTATCTAAACACAATATATGAAATACCTAAATTAACCTCCCAAAACCCCCAACCCCCCCTTAAAAAAAACAAAAACCCCAGCCACAGAAATGCTGACGCGTGGATGCCTATTGGTCCCGGTTGGTGCCACCAACAGGGACCAAAGGCCCTCCTGCCTGGGCTCACCACGCAGGCCACGTGGAGGCCCATCTGTCCCGGTTCTGGTTTGAACCGGGACTAAAGGGTCAGGGCATTAGTAACGACCCTTTAGTCCCGGTTCAGGAACCGGGACAAAAGGCCCGTTTTCTACTAGTGCATGTTGCAAGACAACTCCTTGCTGATTGTGGCCACGCGCCAAGACGGTCTCGCCGGCGGCCGGACTAATAACTCCTCGTCGATGTTAGCCTGGCGCCAAGACACATGCAGCTGCTCGTCATCAACATGTTTCACTGGACAGCAGATATCTCAGTGCACCCTTGTGAAATATAGGTATTTACAGTACGAGTATTGGCCCAGATTTGTTTTAAATATTTCCAGGCTGTGGCTTAGCGAACTCCCAGGCATGCTAAACAAATTTGCGGTACAGGGTGATAGCCGAGTGCCTAGAAACCCGGGTGCTAAAAAGCCTATCTCCAAATACAAAGGAGGCAAATTTGGCTACACCATCTAGAGACAACAAAGTAACAATGAACATGATAAAACTCCCAGCTGAGCTTTATTTAAATGACGTAAACATGTCAAGCAGATTGCTTACTTCTCTTCTTTTTTGTGGCAAGATTCCTTACTCCTCCTGAGGACATATCTTTAGGTTAACCGTGCCGAAGTCTCTGGAAGTCTGCTGGATTGTCAATAAATAAATAAATTCAGAGAACAAACGATCTTCTTCTGTCATAATATTATTTCTCAAGGCGGTTGGGTGGTACCGAGAGTGTGCGATGCTCTCCCCAGGCACCTGAAAAGAGGTGTTCCTCTGCCTGCCTGCCTTGTTGCCTCCTGCAACAAAATTGACATATATGATGAGCAGTGTTCCCAGCTTCCATTCATGATGTTAAATATTTGCTGCCATTTCACGTAGGAAGGTCTTGTCATCAGGATTCCACTTCGGATCCAAGGAGCTGAGGAAACTACACTGGTAGAAAAAAACAAAAAACAACTAGGCCAAGATTATGTATGATACTAGTAGTTGGGACTTAATCCTCTGCTCACTGTGGCAACTGGCAAGTGTGCACTGCTAGTAACTGACGGATGCATTCCGTTGCATTTCCATTGCATGGCCGGCTTTATTTCGTTTGTTGGTGCTAACTAGAGTAGATGACAACATTAGCATGCACAAGCCTCATGCCTCTGCTTCGCCATGAGTGTACATGAAAGAAAAAAAGCAGCTCTTATAATTTGCAAAAAATAAACAAGAATGGAGTGGCTGCATAGCATGTTTCGGTGTTGCGCCTAGGCGAACACTCTGGTACATGGGCACCTGCTAATTAATTCCGTCATTAGCCCTCGTGAATGGTGCGGCTGATGGTGGACACCCCACGAACATGTCCACTTGCATCTTGACTTCCTCTGCACCCATCATCGTGACTTCGGACATGGTTTCGTCTACAGGATGAAATTAGATGCTACTCCTTGCATTTCAAAATAGTTGACAGTCGAGGGTAGAAAGAACTCACAGACATGATCTATATTGACAACTTTAGTTTGGACAGAGATGAAGTAATCAATTTTGGACATGTGGATGGCATTCAAATATGTCAGTTGCCAAACTAAATCAAGAAGGCCACAACACATAAAAATTGTAAACTATGGCAAGCATTTCGTAATATCTGCTTATTTGGATGAACAAACCGGAGTGTCCACGACACACAGACACGACACCCCGACACCCGACACCTCTTCGGCCTCCTGTTGACCGAAAAGCTGCTCTTCGGCCTTCCAAAGGCTGACGGGGTCATATATTTGTGAATTATGAGTTAGGTCATATATTTTCCAATTTTGTTATGAAAAACATCATATATATTTGCGTTGATCGGGTGGATTTAAATGTGCAGCTGTTTCATCGCTGTGAGGGTCTGGTGTTCAACGACCTCCCCGTGCGTTCGACGAGCTCCGCCCCTGCGTTCGTGGGTGAGCACAGATGACATCTCCTCCTCTCCCCCTTCATTTGCTCTGTTCCAGTCTTCGTGTCAATGAAACTTGCTAGCTATAGTTGTATTCAATCATCAGTATGCGTGACCACTATGCGTCTCCTGTTCGAAAGGGTTACATCTATAAATACGCATTCATTTGCATATTTATAACCGTAATTCTTTCGAATTGTCCAACGTTATCCATGAGCAGCCCAAGTATGTGTAGATTGGGTTCATTTTCCCATATGCTCTGCTCCGGATCCGATGCAGAATTTCGTTACTACCTCTCTGTTGTTCTCCGGGTATACATCCTCTCTACTTATTGTCGAGACGTGTATCAGGAGAACAGCGGGGAGGTGCTGCCGAAATTTTGTGTCGGATCCGGAGCAGAGCATGGGAAAACGAACCCAATCTACACATACTCGGGTGGGATTAGGACCTATCTTTACCTATTAGCGTCTAGGTTGCATGGACGTAATAAAACTGAGAAACTCTATTAACTGATGAATATGGTTTGCTGAATTATGTATGTATTTCTTGTGTGTCTAGTAGCTAGGCAAGATGAGTGATCGTGCATGGATGTACACCGGTCACCCTAGTCAGAAAGACATGACCCCTGAATGGATGACAAAAACCAAGGGGTTTATTAGAGCCGCATTTGCAAATGGACAGGAAACAACCTGGTGCCCCTGTGTCGAGTGCGACAACTATCATAAGATGAAAGAGTTTGAAATGATCAAACACCTGTAGAAGTGGGGTTCTACGCCCGGTTATACGATGTGGACATTTCATGGTGAGTCTGCCCAACGTTCCAGAGTTGAAGAGGGCCGTCGTCGCACCGACGAGCATGGTACCGGGATGGAAGACATGGTGCAAGACTTTGATGATGCTCGGGATTCGGACGATGAGATGGAGGAATCTGCAAAGGCCTTCAATGATATGTTGGAGTCTTCGAAGCGTCCTCTCCATGAGCACACCGATCTTTGTCAGCTGGATGCCATCGCACAAGTAATGGCTCTGAAGGCTCAATTCAACTTGGGCAGAGAATGCTATGACACGATGGTGACAGTATTTGGACGCTTTCTACCAAAGGCCATATAATGCCTGCAAACCTGTACCAGTCGGACAAAATCCTCCGTGTACTTAAGATGCCCTATGAGAAGATAGATGCCTGTCAGAATGGATGTGCCTTATTTAGGCTCCAGTATGCGGACTTGAACTATTGTCCCATTTGCAACGGTTTGTTGAGGTAGACAACGGTATGGGTGAGAAGAGTCAGACCAAAATCCCCATTAACGTTCTTCGGTATATGCCAATCATACCAAGACTTCAACGTCTATTGATGGTCGAAGAGACGGCCAGACAGATGACATGGCACAAATTGGGCAAAAGAACCGAACGGGATGCAGATGGGAATCTGATGATGGTACACACATCGGATGGTGCTGCATGGAAACACTTCGATGCATTGCATGATGGAAAAGCAGCAGATCCAAGGAATCCTCGAGTAGCCATCAGCACGGATGGGTTCAATGTGTTTGGTATGATGGCAGCCCAATACAGTTGTTGGCCTGTATTTGTCATTCCACTCAATCTCCCCCCGGACAGATTATGCAAAGAAAGAACATTTTCCTGACGTTGATAATTCCGGGGCCAAACTATTCGGGGAAGAATATGAATGTGTACATGCAACCGCTTAAGGATGAACTGCAAGAAGCTTGGGATAATGGGATCAAGACATACGACGCCGCTACAAAAAAACTTCCTAATGCGTGTGTGGTACATCTACTCGATGCATGACTTGCCGGTGTATGCGCTATTCGTTGGCTGGTGTGTGCATGGAAGGTTCCCGTGCCCCACATGCAAGGCAGCTCTTGAGTTTCGTCGGCTGCAGGCGGGTGGCAAGTTTTCTTGCTTCGACATGCATAGACAGTTCCTGGATCCTCACCATAAGTTCAGAAAAGACAAGAAGAACTTCATCAAAGGTAGAGATGTCAAAAACTCTGCACCACCTGCGTTGACAGGCCAACAGACCCTGGATCAGTTAAACGCTCTCGAGCCGGATCCAGAGCGTCCAGGGTATTTCAAGGGGTATAACACTAGTGCAGAACCGGGCAATAGCACCGATTCGTAAGGCCCTTTAGTGCCGGTTCCGTAACCGGCACTAAAGTGTGGGCACTAAAGGCCCCCCCCTTAGTACCGGTTCAGCACGAACCGGTGCTAAAGGGCAACCACGTGGCACGAGCCAGCTCCGGGGGCCGGGAGCCCTTTAGTACCACCAACCGGTACTACAAGGTTTGGGGGGGGGGTTTGTTTTATGATTTCATTTTCATTTAATTTTGTGTTTTCCATTTTAATTTTTTCTCATTTGATGGTATTTTACGATACTACACATTGTACACGTTATGCATATATATATATATATATATATATATATATATATATATATATATATAAATAGAATTTCTAGTAGAACCGATCATATATATATCATCAAATGTCTCACAAACTACCATATTAATTCACACATACCCACATGTATAGCTATATACAATTTCTCCTACATGTTGCCTTCGGAGCCAGTGGCATTAGTCTAATTGGTGCCTTCGGAGCACGATGACAATTGGAAGTGGTTCATGGGGGCGGTAGCGGGTAATAGTATTCTCCCTTTGGATTTATGACCTGGTCGATCAAAAATCCCGCTATTTCCTCTTGAAGTGCTTGTACGCGCTCCGTTTATAGGAGCTTGTCCCGCACCTCTATGAACTGTTAAGAAGGAGATCAATATGCATGTGTATTAGTTGTGTGACTAGATATCGATAATGGTGTAAAAATTGTGAATAGTGTTCTCACAAATGTACCCATTCCTGTCTTCGAGATCTGCTCGTTTCGGACGCCATCATGCGAATGTTCTCGCAAAAGCAGAATGCACACAGATCAGTCCCCTGCGCCTGCTTCAGGGCCTCTACGATAATGGAATTTGATCAGATAATAAATAATCAAGCATGATAATTAAAGAGATGGCAGCTAGCTAGCTAGCTAGTACTACTTAATTACTTACCTTGGGTCGAAACCATTTCATCTTTTGTTTCCATTTGCCTTCCGTGACACTGATGAACCTTGCCCAAGCCCTGCCCGCCGACAAAGAAAATGAATAAAGGGGTTATTAAATAGTTCATATCATGAAATGACGAACTAAATAGGCCGAGATATATAGTTAATAATGATTGAAATTACCTGTTGACTATCCCAAACAAGATGTTATAGTCAGTATTTGCTTTGAGTAGTGAGTCCAGTATTTCAACTGTTCCGGCGTCAACTTTAATGATACACAAGATCCAGTGAAATCTGCATGCACACACGTTTGCATGTCTTAATTAAGCGGGGGCATATGTAAGCAAAAACATGTAGCTAGCTAGTAGGCAAAAACAGAGAATTTGTAGTACAAGACAGTGTGACTCACTGGAAGTTGTAAGGAAGTAGTATATCTTCATTGTATTTGAGGCGCTTCAAGAAATCTAGCATGATGTCCTCTACATGCTTTTCATGATATGGATCTATTCTCCATGTGTATTCATTAACGGTGTTTGGGTCAATGAACCCAATGCCATAGCGTCCACCTTTTCTCATTTCATACATCTTCATCCTGCATAATACCACAGACAAGAATATAGTGAGGATAATTATAGGTAATGATTGATCAAAAGGATCACTACAGCTAGCTTGATAGACTTAAATTACAGAAAGAAATCACTTACAGACAATAGCAACTGACGATAGATTTGTCGAGTGCGTTTTGATTGTATAACTGAAACAGTTCAGAATACTCAACGGTCAAACGGGGAATTTGTATAAGCAACGGTGTCCGCCACCTTCATGGATATGTTCTTCATTTTGAAGTGTAGCTCGCAGTTAGTGTTCTCCATGATGTCATCCATAGGGTATCTATCCAGCATTGCGTCAAACGGGGCGGAACCCACGCTGCTTCTCGGCATGGATGGGGCGGTGGTATCCAATGCTGGATCATCCGCTAGCTATTGCAGCTGCTGAGACCCCCTTTGCTGGCTAAGTGAGTCGATCTGCTCCTGCCGCCGCTGGAATTTGACTGCCATGTCCGTGTGCTTTGACTCTAGGCCTTGAAGGCGTTCATAGTCCAGCTTCCTCTTCTCCTCCTCCATCTTCCTCTGCTTCTCCTCCGCAATCTTCCTTCTCGCACGGGTTCTGTAGTCGGTGTTCCAGTCCGAAAACCCCTCATACCACAGAATAGCGCCCTTGCCTCGTGTTCTTCCCGGGTGTTCAGGATTTCCCAGGGCACGCGTAAGCTCGTCGTTCTCTCTGTTGGGCTGGAACACCCCCGTTCGAGCCTCTACTATTGCAACAAGTATCTTATCGTCGGCTCCGTTCAGACATGCCTTCGTCGAAACGTTGCCTGTCTTCGGGTCCAACTCCCCCCCATGAGCATAGAACCAAGTCCTGCACCTGGGGGGGCAGCTCCTAGTAACCGGAGTGACACCTGCATCCTCCATCTCTTTCTCAAACTTATCCCACTTAGGCATTGCCACCGCGTAGCCACCTGGCCCCAGCTTATGGAACTTATCCTTTTCTCGGCATTCTTCTTGTTTATTCTCGACCGTTCGTTAGCTAATTCTGAATCCTTGAATTTCACGAAATCGTCCCAATGAGCACTTTGATTCTCTAGTGTTCCCTCGAATACTGGAGTCTTCCTTCCTCCCTTGACGTACTTGTCCCATACACGATTCTTGTGGTTGTTGAATGCAACCGCCATCTTCCTAAGAGCGGCGTCCTTGACTTTCTCCACATCTGCATCTGTGAAATGATCTGGTAGGGTGAAATGTTCCATGAGAGTATCCCAAAGCAGACTTTTTTGTCTGTCGTCAACAAAAGTAACATCTGGACGTGGCTTTGCTGGCTCTCTCCATTCTTGAAGGGAGATCGGGAGTTGGTCCTTCACAAGAACTCCGCACTGACGAACGAACTTGTCCGCCACCTTCTTAGGCGCTAATGGTTCGCCATTAGGTCTGATTGCCTCGATATTGTACTTTACGCCCTCCTTCAACTTTTTGTTCGGGCCTCATTTCGTCCTGTTGCCTGAAGATTTGCTCGATCCGGATGGCTGAAAGAAGAAAGATCGATTCGTTAATATATCTTCAACTCATTTAAAACATGTGATGATCACCAGATGCCTGCCTATATAAATATATATACCTCGCCGGTCTTTGTTGTTTCAAGATCAACATTTTCTTCGTCATCATCATAATCGTAGTTCATGACTTCATCAATTCGGTCATCGCGATCGAATATCATATCACCCTCTCCGGTGTTGTTTAGAAATTCGGAGCCATCATAATCTTCTTCATTCTGATCATCATCTGGCCCGCGAGGATGGCGTATCATATCGAACAGGGTCTGTTCTCCCTCTCTGCCGGTTTTGTCCGCCATAGCTTTTATTTAACTAATCCAAAAGAAATATAAAACAATTTAGTATTCAAATTACATCGTCTCAAATAATAGATATAATCTCGAAAACATCGTCTCAAATAATAGATATAATCTCGAATACATCACCTCAAATAATAGATATAATCTCGAATACATCATCTTGAATAATAGATATAATCTCGAATACATCGTCTCGAATAATATATAATATCAAATACATCACTAGCTAGGCAGCTAATAAAGATCGAATACTACAGAAGAATCTAGGACACTCGCGGTTACTGCGGCGCGGGCGGTGGACACCCAAAGAGAAGGAACCCTCACAGGATCATAGCTGAAGTGAGATCCCTGAAGAAACTGCCAGGTATTGGAGAACCTGCCGCCCTCTAACGCAACCATGTAGCGATGGACGTGCTCGTCCTCCTCCCTGACACGGCGACGTACCACCTCCGGTGGGGCCGGCTCCCTCCGCACCGAAAATGGCCCACGCGAACGCCACTAAACGAGATCAGGGTCGACGACGGAACCCGGGGCCGGGTTCCTCATCAAGCGGCGCGCCCCTCCAGGCAGCACCTCCCAGTGCCAGCCCGGCGGAGCCTAGTCCCGGACATGTGTCAGCCGGACGTCGTCGCGGACGGGTCGACGACGAGGATGCGTGCCGGGCATCGTCGAGAACAAATACTAGCTATATGCCCGCAAAAAGTAACATTTTTTAATGATTGGATTTTGATAACTAAAATTTCTAACATTTCTATAACATTTCTAACAATGCTATATAACTAACATTTCTATAACATTTCTAATATTTCTATAACTAAAAAAAGAAAAATTTCTAACTTATTTATAACTATTTCTATAACTAAAAAACAGAAAAATTTCTAACAATTCTAACATTTCTAACAATGCTATATAACTAACTACTTCTATAACTGAAAAAAGAAAAATTTCTAACATTTTTATAACTATTTCTATAACTAAAAAACTAAAAAAATGTATGTGTGTGTGTGCACGCTCACCGGCGAGGCGGGAGGCGACGGGGACGGCGACGGGCGCGGCGATGACGAGGACATGGACGGGGCGGCGACGACGGGGACGGGGACGTACGGGCCGGGGTGGCGACGACGACGGGGACGTACGGGCCGGGCGGGGACGACGGGGACGACGCGGGACGGGCCGGGATGGGGCGGCGGTGACGACGGGGACGGGGACGATGGGGCGGCGACGACGGGGACGGGGCGGCGATGTGGGCGGCGGGCGACGTTGCAGAGGAGAAGAAGCAGATGAGAAACTGAAATTTTCATAAGTGTTGTTTATATAGGAGGGGCCTTTAGTACCGGTTGGAGCCACCAACCGGTACTAAAGGCCTATTTTGGCCAAGCCAAGCGGCGGGAAGCGACCCCCTTTAGTACCGAATGGTGGCTCCGACCGGTACTAAAGGCCCCCCTTTAGTATCGGTTGGTGCCACAAACCGGTACTAAAGGGGGGTGCGCTGCCAGGCGAGGGGCGCAAAGTTTAGTCCACCCCGCCTAGCGAAGGGCAGCCGCACTGGTTTATAAACCCAGCCGCGGCTGCTCCTTTGAGCTCCTCTCAAATGCAGGCCTTCTAGGCCTACCTGTGCTGTGCTGCCCCATGGGCCTACTGGGCCTTTGCGGGCCTGCATCCTGGCCCAACAACAAGTTGGGTTTCTAGTCGTATGCACGCCGCTCTCGCCTAGTAGGCAGGCTTTTTTTAATTTTTTTAATTTATTTTTGAGTTGTTTTTTTTGTGTATTTAGAGTTTATTTGTGAATATTTTTGCTTTAGGTACAAAAAATTACAAACTTTCTATTAGTGCCCATAGTTTTCAAATTTGAATAGTTTAAATTTTGAATGATTTGAAATTAGTGTGAATCACTAGTTTGTGAATAACTTAACTTTAAAAATCAGTAAAGGCATAAAAGAATTTGTTTGCACATAAAATTTCTTTGCGTTTCAAATGCCAAAACACATAACTACCCTAACTATTACAGAGATTCCCTTCTGGGTGTGAAACACAGAAGAAAGTGATGATAGTGAAGCCGATCACATCCCAGATCTTTGGGTGTGAAACTTTTTCTTTGCGTGTGTCCCTTTGCGTTGTAACCATGGAAAATCTTCATCATTTAACGGGATGCTCGGGTCAATATTCACCGTGAATGGAGCAATTTCATCAAACTTTTCATGATCGTCTGACTTGTCTGTCTTGTCATCCACTCCCACGATGTTTCTCTTCGCAGAAAGAACTATGTGCCGCTTTGGCTCATCGTACAATGCATTCACTTCCTTATCTTTTCTCTTTCTTGGCTTGGTAGACATGTCCTTCACATAGAAAACCTGTGCCACATCATTGGCTAGGACGAATGGTTCGTCTGCATACGCAAGATTGCTGAGATCTACTTTTGTCATTCCGTATTGCGGGTCTTTCGTTACCCCGCCTCGTGTCATATTGACCCATTTGCACCGAAACAAAGGGACCTTCAAACCACGTCGATAGTCAAGTTCCCATATGTCCTGTATATAACCATAATATGTTTCCTTTCCCGTCTTGGTTTATGCATCAAAGCGGACACCACTATTTTGGTTGGTGCTCTTCTTATCTTGGGCGATCGTGTAAAATGTATTACCATTTATCTCGTACCCTTTGAAAGTCATTATATTCGAATATGGTAACTGGGACAGCAAGTACAGATCATCTTAAATAGAGGTGTCATGCATGGTACGTGTCTGCAACCAGCTGGCGAAACTCCTGGTTTGTTCACATGTAATCCAGTCATCAGACCGCTCGGGGTGTTTGGAGCGGAGCAAATTCTTGTGTTCATCCATATACTGAGCCACCAAGGCGGAATTCTGTAGAACTGTGTAGTGTGCTTCAGTGAGAGAATGTCCGTCCATACATATTATTTGTTCCCCTCCTAGCGTGCCTTTTCCATGCAGTCTGCCCTTATGCCGCGATTCAGGAACACCAATCGGCTTAAGGTTGGGAATAAAGTCAATACAAAACTTAATGACCTCCTCATTTTCATGGCCCTTGGAGATGCTTCCTTCTGGCCTAGCACGGTTATGAACATATTTCTTTAAGACTCCCATGAACCTCTCAAAGGGGAACATATTGTGTAGAAATACAGGACCCAAAACGTTAATCTCTTCGCATAGGTGAACTAGGATGTGCATCATGATGTTGAAGAAGGATGGTGGGAACACCAACTCGAAACTAACAAGACATTGCACCAAATCATTCTCTAACCTTGGTATGATTTCTGGATCGATTACCCTCTGAGAGATTGCATTGAGAAATGCACATAGCTTCACAATGGCTAATCGAACGTTTTCTGGTAGAAGCCCCCTCAATGCAACCGGAAGCAGTGGCATCATAATCACGTGGCAGTCATGAGACTTTAGGTTCTGGAACTTTTTCTCTGCCATGTTTATTATTCCCTTTATATTCGGCGAGAAGCCAGACGGTACCTTAATACTGAGCAGGCATTCAAAGAAGATTTCCTTCTCTTCTTTGGTAAGAGCATAGCTTGCATGACCCTGATGTATGTCGTCTTTTCCGTGCATACGTTGCTAGTCCTCCCGTGCCTCAGGTGTATCTTTTGTCTTCCCATACACGCCCAAGAAGCCAAGCAGGGTCACACAAAGATTCTTCGTCACATGCATCACGTCAATTGCGGAGCGGACCTCTAGGTCTTTCCAATAGGACATGTCCCAAAATATAGATTTCTTCTTCCACATGGGTGCGCGTCCGTCAGCGTCATTCGGAATAGGTTGTCCACCAGGACCCTTTCCAAAGACCACCTTCAAATCCTTGACCATATCATGTACATTAGCACCAGTACGGTGGCGAGGCTTCGTCCGGTGATCTGCCTCACCTTTGAAATGCTTGCCTTTATTTCTTACGGGATGCCTGCTCGGAAGAAATTGACGATGTCCCAGGTACACATTCTTATTACAATTAGCCAAATATATATTGTCGGTATCGTCCAAACAATGCGTGCATGCGCGGTATCCCTTGTTTGTCTGTCCTGAAAGGTTACTGAGAGCAGGCCAATCATTGATGGTCACGAACATCAACGCCTTTAGGTCAAATTCTTCCCCCATGTGCTCATCCCACGCACGTACACTTGTTCCATTCCACAGTTGTAAGAGTTCTTCAACTAATGGCCTTAGGTACACATCAATGTCGTTGCCGGGTTGCTTAGGGCCTTGGATGAGCACTGGCATCATAATGAACTTCCGCTTCATGCACAACCAAGGAGGAAGGTTATACAAACATAGAGTCACAGGCCAGGTGCTATGGTTGCTCCTCGGCTCCCCAAAAGGATTAATGCCATCTGCGCTTAGACCAAACCATACACTCCTTGCGTCATCTGCAAACTCCTTCCCGTACTTTCTTTCGATTTTTCTCCACTGCGACCCGTCAGCGGGTACTCTCAACTTTCCGTCTTTCTTACGGTCTTCTCTGTGCCATTGCATCGCCTTGGCATGCTCTTTGTTTTGGAACAAACTTTTCAACCGTGGTATTATAGGAGCATACCACATCACCTTGGCAGGAATCTTCTTCCGGGGGCGCTCGCCCTCGACATCACCAGGGTCATCGCGGCTGATCTTATAGCGCAATGCACAGCATACCAGGCAAGCGTTCAAATCCTCGTACTCACCGCAGTAGAGGATGCAATTATTAGGGCATGCATGTATCTTCTGCACCTCTAACCCTAGAGGGTAGACAGACTTCTTTGCTTCGTACGTACTCTCGGGCAATTCGTTGTCCTTTGGAAGCATATCCTTTATCATTACCAGCAACTTTCCAAATCCCTTTTCAGATACACCATTCTCTGCCTTCCATTGCAGCAATTCCAGTGTGGTGCCCAGCTTTTTCTTATCACCTACGCAATTTGGGTACAACATTTTTTTGTGATCCTCTAACATGCGCTGCAACTTCTTCTTCTCCAAATCACTTGCGCAGTTTCTCTTTGCATCGGCAATGGCCCGACCAAGATCATCAACGGGCTCATCCGATGCCTCTTCTTCAGCTTCTTCCCGCATTGTCGGCTCAGCTTCTTCCCGCATTACCGCTCAGCTTCTTCCCCCATTGTTGTATCATCGTATTTAGGGAACCCATGGCCAGGATAGCTGTCGTCGTCCTCTTCTTCTTCATTGTCTTCCATCATAACCCCTCTTTCTCCGTGCTTGGTCCAAACATTATAGTGGGGCACGAAATCGGACTTGAACAGGTGGACGTGAATGATTCTTGACTTAGAGTAATTTTGACCGTTCTTATAGACAGCACATGGACAAGGCATAAAACCATCCGCCTGCTTGTTTGCCTCAGCCGCAAGCAGAAAAGTTTGCACGCCATTAGTGAACTCGGGAGAGCATCGGTCATCGTACATCCATTGTCGGCTCATCTTCAATACACAGCACCAAAAACACCAACTTAATACAAGTTCATACAACACTTAAATGCAACAAACAAATAACTCTCTAGCTAAAGCATTTAAATGCAACAGCAAATGTGATCAAGATCGCAGCTAAGGTAACAATTGATCCAACAACATAATGATACCAAGCCTCACTATCGATGGCATATTTTCTAATCTTTCTAATCTTCAAGCGCATTTTCTCCATCTTGATCTTGTGATCATCGACGACATCGGCAACATGCAACTCCAATTCCATCTTCTCCCCCTCAATTCTTTTCAATTTTTCTTTCAAGTACTCGTTTTCTCTTTCAACTAAATTTAACCTCTCGGCAATAGGGTCGGTTGGAATTTCCAGTTCACATACCTCCTAGAAAAAATATCTATGTCAACTTGATGGGCATAATTTGTCATAAACACGAAATGCAACTAGTTTTAAAAGATAATATATATACCACATCCGAATCATAACAAGGACGAGGGCCGACGGGGACGGATATCAAAACCATGGCATTATGTATAACAAACAACGTACGGGTAAGATAATTATACGAGTAACTATATATCCAAATCACACAAACATCAATTTTTATATAAAATTTCATGAACAAGAGGCTCACCACAAGGTGGTGTTGGCGAAGGGACGGTGCGGGTGATCGACGGTGGTTACGGCAGAGATTTAGAAGGCACTAAGTAAACCACACCTACATATGCAAACTAAGTGTTATTTTTGACCTCAAATTGCATATAAATCAAATACTAGCACATATAATTCCACCGGAATTACTAAACTCACAAATTAAACACTATATAAAGCATTGCAAGAGCTAATCTAGCAATGAGATATGAAAGGACAAAGTTGCTAACCTTTGTGATCATTTGAATTGATGGGGACCTTCAAATCTTGACAAATTTTGGGCAAAATGTGTGATGAGCTCGAGAGGAAGAGGGGAAGAACAGAGAGGGAGGGGAAAGGGGAAGAACAAAGCGAGACTCGGGTGGACGAAGGGTTTATGTAGGATGACCTTTAGTACCGGTTCGTGACACGAACCGGTACTAAAGGTGCTGGAGGGGCCCCAGACTGACAACATCCTGCGACAACTCTCATTAGTACCGGTTCGTGGCACGCACCAGTGCTAAAGGTTCGCCACGAACCGGTACTAATGAGAGCGGCCCGGCTAGTCGTTGGAACCAGCACTAATGTTCACATTAGTGCCGGATCGAATTCAAACCGGCACTAATGTGCTTCACGTTTGACCCTTTTTCTACTAGTGTAATACGGAACATGCCTGGACCCACAAGATATGCTTGTGGGATCTGCCGTACTTCAAAGACCTCCTTTGCCCACCCAACATCAACGTCATGCACACTGAAAAGAATGTCGGCGAGGCCCTCTTTGGTACATTGTTCGGCATAGAGGGGAAAACGAAGGATACTAAGGCCAGAGTCGATCAGGAGGCTCTATGTGATAGACCGCTACAAAACATGAAACAACCAAAAGGAAAGAAGAACTGGGCGAAGCCAAAGGCATGGTTCAATCTTGGAAGGCCGATTATGAGGGAAATACTCCTGTGGGTGAAAAAGGAGTTGATGTTCCCCAATGGGTATGCATCAAATCTAAAGAGGGGAGTGAGCCTTGAAAATTGAAAATATTTGGTCTCAAGAGTCATGGTTGGCACATATGGCTTGAGCGGGTAATGCCAGTGATGTTGCGGGGCTTTATCCCTGAGGATGAATGGCTAGTACTGGCAGAGCTGAGCTATTTCTTCCGTGTTCTATGTGCAAAAGAATTATCACCTGGCTTGCTAGAAGAAATGGAAGAGTTGGCACCGGAGTTGATCTGCAAGTTGGAGAAGATCTTTCCACCTGGCTTCTTTAATCCAATGCAACATTTGATTTTGCATCTCC
>NC_041382.1:101719433-101721345 GCF_002162155.2 Triticum dicoccoides | reverse complement strand
ACTGAGAGGATGCAGAAGACGCTTCGAGCAAAATGTAAAAATAAACGTCGAATTGAAGCATCAATGGCCGAGGCATTCATTACTGAGGAGGCAGCAAACTTCGTGACAGCACACTACAAAGCCAAAAATCATCATTTGCATAATCCGAAGCCTCGGTACAATGTTGGCGACCCTAAAAAGGGGGGATCCAACCTCAGCCTGTTCAAAGGGAAGCTCGCACCAGCCGGTGCTTATACTCCCTTATTGTTGGATAACGACGAATGGCGGACCATTACGTTGTATATCTTGAACAATCTAGCAGAAGTGCGGTCGTACATCGAGTAAGTTCTCGGTACATTGTTTCGCAACCTCTACTTCATTTGAACTGCTCTTATTCCCGGATATTTGATATAGTCAATACGTTGCCAAATTCTCGTATGGAGCGATTATCCAAAAGGATTCTGTTGAAGAGTATGAGCTTCTGGCAATGCATGGAGGCGGCTATCCCAGTTTCATCTCTTGGTTCAAACAAACGGTAATTTCCATTAGACCATTTCATTTCTTCTTCTAATTTCTGGCTAATGCAACAATCCTTTCGTATTAAACTTGTAGGCTAGTTCAGAGTCTATGGACGCCGAATTGAGACAAGTCGCTAATGGTTTTGACTATAAGGTCCATTCATTCAACAAATACGACATCAACGGGTATCGCTTTCGTACCTATGGCAAAGAGCTATCTATGGCCGACCGAAAGTCTACAAATTGTTGTGTCTCTGCTATCGGTGAAGGAGATACCGAGTATTATGGAAGAGTTGAAGCAATTTATGAACTTCTATTCTATGGTGCAAACCCACCGAACGTCGTAGTCTTCAAATGTCATTGGTTCCAGCCGAAAGAGACTAGAAGGACTCATGAACATCTAGGGCTAGTCGAAATCAAACAAAGCACCCATTTGGATGTTCCCGATGTCTATATTACGGCTGAACAGACAACCCAAGTTTTCTATCTACCGTGGGCCTGCCAAAGTGATCCAAATCTCGATGGTTGGGATGTCATTTATGAAGTGCTGCCACGTGTTAGACCACCTCCCCCCAATGAAGAGGATTATGAACCTCACATTAATCCAGACACATATGAAGGAGAATTGTTCCAAGAAACATGTCTTTCCAAAAAATGTTTCAAGAACCGCTCACCTCAGAACATTCAAGTAGACAGCGGCAGTGAATCCAAGCCTCAGCAGGAACAAGAAGAGCCAGAACAAGAAGAGGTTACTGCTGCGGATGACCTGTCAATGCTTGACCGATTACATAAAGGAGGCCTTCCAGATGTTGATGAATTTATTGATGAAGATGATGATGATGAGCACGTCATTACTGATAGTGATGAGGATGATGCATTTATTGACCCCGAAGCATATATAGACGATGATGATGCATTTATTAATGATGACGATGAAGATTAATATTATAGTTCATGTCAGGTATTCCATTATTATTATATACATATATATTATTAATTAGTTCAAGTTTTAACCTAGCTATCTCAAAAATGACCTATTTAACATAGGATAGCTCTAAAATGAGCTATACTTTGCATTTATTCCTCCAAAATGAATTTATATGCTTAGCTAGCTCAAAAATGACATAACAACCTTAAATAGCTCAAAAATGACCTATTTAACCTAGGATAGCTCTAAAATGAGCTATACTTAGCATTTATTCCTCTAAAATGAATTTATATATATATTATTATTCATGTCAGGTATTCATTTTTTTATGTTGTACTAATTTTGTTTACTCTTTGTCATTCCAGGTGTTGACAGATGGTGGGCACGGATCGAGAGCGCTCCGAGGCTCCTACCTCGACGCGTGGTGGGAGGAGTAGTTCCATTCCCCCCCATAGCCTCCGGAGAGCGCTAGATCTCAGTTTGCAGA
>NC_041382.1:101500413-101719043 GCF_002162155.2 Triticum dicoccoides | reverse complement strand
TGGACGTGGCGGTGGGAGAGGTAGGAAGGCTGCTACGCCTTCCTCGCCGCCATCCCCAGCTGAGTCACCCGACCACAGGACTGCTCCATCTGAGATCGAGCCATCTGAGGTGGACCCGTCTCGGACTCCACTCCACGAGCCTCCGGCCGACGAGCCTATGGCAGACGCGCCTACGGCCGATGAGCCTCGGGCCGACAACGAGCCTCGGGCTTCCAAGCCTCGGGCCTCCGAGTCTTCTCCCCACGAGACTCCGGAGCTAAGACGGGGTCACGCTGAGTCGGAGCCAAGCCCATGGGAGGACTGGACGGAGTCGAGTGCACATGGTCATGTTCAGGGTGCAGACTATAGTCCTGATAGCTATAGCGAGGGTGAGTGGGTTGAGGGGCGCAAAGTCTACCAGCGTGGTCATACAAAGCTCCCGCCCACCCTGGCGACCCCCGACCAGAGGTGGTTGATTGCGCCTAACGGGGAGAAGTAAGTGCATTTACTATTTTTTAACCTTTTGCCTTGACGTTTCTTTGAATATCTAATGCATTGGCCTTGTCATACTGCAGTTCTTGGACACATGAAGATGGTGTCTGCAGGCCCAACACTGTCCTTGGTGTGATTTGTCGCTAGTGTTTCCCGGGGTGGGTCACGTTGCCCGATGAGGGCCGGGTTCCAGAGCTAGGAATGACCTGGGAGCACTACTTGGCTACCCCGACCCCACCGGAGCATAGGGTTGGCGATGTCGAGTGCGACACGGTGGCCGACATTGTGATCGCCATGTTTTGGGTAATTTCTCCTTTGCCATTTATGTTGTGTTTTCTTCTTTGATTGCATACCTTCTACATGTGTTTTCTTGTTTGATTGCAGACCTTCTAATCCGTGTTTTCTTGTTTGATTGCAGACCTTCTACAGGTGTGCTGAGGGACAGGAGGAGGCCGCGGCTCGGGTTATCGACGCCGAGTGCAGGCACCTACTTGGAAACTTTCAGCACGAGGCTCGGACGCAGGCTGTTCGTGACTACTTAGCACAGACTGGTATTAGGAGGAGAAAAGAGAAGTGTCGGGACAAGTATCTGAGTAAGGAGAAGTACATGAAGGTAATTACCTATTCTTAAGGCCTTGTACTTAGTTTCCTTGATTTGATTCATAGGCGTAGTGCTCAAATTTCTCTTGCTTAACTTAGGTGCCCCCGAGATGGTGTGCGGACAAGATGGACTGCTGGGAGGCGTTGGTGGATGAGTGGTGCTCTCCCCAATGGCGCGTCACCCACAACATTGCAAAGGAGAAGCGTCTCAAAATGAAATGTGTGCCACAGCATCTAGGCAGCGTCAACCTACATGGGTACGGGAAAAACTGGGTATGTGTGGTTTGCTTGATGATTCATGCAAATTAATTCTTTGTGCTAGTTTGAGTCCTTAACTAATACTCTGTTCCTCTCTTTTAGTCAAAACACAACAAGGCTCCAGTGCCAGATCTGTTCGACCTCTATGGCATGTCCAATATTGCACCGTACAAGAAGGCCAAGGCATTCTCTGAGTCTGACCTCGAAAATGCAAAGAACATCAGCAACGAGGCCTCCCACCACAAGATGGTGTAGTATGTTAAGCAGGGGAAGGCAAGGAAAGGGCCGGACTTTAACCCGAGCCGGCCTCTTGATCCAGAGCTGGTGATGATATCTGGTGGCGGGAGGTCCCATGGCTCGTTATCCATTGGTAATGGACTGATACGTTGTAGTAACACTCTCCCGCAGATCAAGAAGCACCAGACCAGCTCTGATCTTGAGATACCGCCTCGTTTACGACCAGTGGAAATCAAATTCCAGGTTTGTTATACGGACTCAGTAGCCTTTCCTCCATTACATTGTGTTTGCGGCCGTCGATGATTACAATGCTAACGAGTGGTGTTGCAGGCTGCTATTGAGGCAGAGAGAGCGAAGACCCAGGCTGCTTTTGAGGAGAGGGACCGGCAGGCGGCGGAGAGGGACAGGGAGAATGAGGAGAGGACGACTAGGCTGTTGGAGGACGAGAGGAACCGGAACGACTCGGCTAACCGGGCCATGTACGATCTCTTCGTGGTAAGTTTCTTCTGCATATTAGCTAAATCATGCGGGCAATGTTCCTTTCATTAGTAACTAGTATGACTGACTCGTCAAAACCAAATGTGCAGTACATGTGCGAGAAGAACGGCCAGACCGCTCCGCCGATGCCAGTCATTGCTCCGGAGGGCACGGTGAGTTTCATTTGAACGGTAATTAGTTACGAGTCTTCACATTTGAGTTGCATCATGCTAACGATACATTGGAAATAATCTTTGGTGCAGCGTAACTCCCGACAAGCATCGACCGATCCTTCTCCGTCTGCCACTGGCGCGACCGGTCCTACACCTACACCTACACCTCCGTGATGACGGTAAGTTTCCCAAGTGTTTTGCTTAATAGAGTTTTGTTGTGATGCCATGTTGTATCTACACATATCGTGCATAATGTGTGTATGTTTGAAATGCATTGTATGTGTGGGATTCGACACCTAGTCGTGTGCCTTTGGTAGCCTTCCATACAGGGAAATGCCTCCTAGTGCTTCCACTGAGCCATGGTAGTTCGCTACTGCTCCGGAACACATGGATTGACCGGCATGTGTCCTTCTTTGCTCCTGTGTCTGTCCCTACGGGGAAATGTCACGCGGTGTATCACCGAAGTCCTTGTAGCTTGCTACGACTTGGTTGCACTCGCTGATGACCGACACGTGCATTGCTAGGTCATGTATGCCTGTCCCTGTATGTTTGTGCCACCTTGGTTCTATGACTAGTCATGTCGGCCCGGGTTCTCTGCCATATGGATACTAGCAACATAATCATATACTTAGCATTTTTTCCTCCAAAATGACTCAATATGCTTATCTAGCTCAAAAATGACATAACAAGCTTAATTAGCTCCAAAATGACATATTTAACCTAGGATAGCTCTAAAATGACCTATACTTAGCATTTTTCCTCCAAAATGACTTAATATGCTTAGCTAGCTTAAAAATGACATATTTAACCTAGGATAGCTCTAAAATGACCTATACTTAGAATCTTTTCCTCCAAAATGACTTAATATGCTTAGCTAGCTCTAAAATGATATAATATGCTTAAGAAATGACATATTTTAGGTCCTAAATGACTTCATATGCTTAGCTAGCTCCAAAATGACATAATAACCTTACTTAGCTCCAAAATGACCTATTTAACCTAGGCTAGCTCTAAAATGACCTATACTTAGCATTTTTTCCTCCAAAATGACTCAATATGCTTAGCTAGCTCAAAAATTACATAATAAGCTTAATTACCTCCAAAATGACCTATTTAACCTAGGATAGCTCTAAAATGACCTATACTTAGCATTTTTTTCTCCAAAATGACTTAAGATGCTTAGCTAGCTTCAAAATGACCTATTTAACCTAGGATAGCTCTAAAATGACCTATACTTAGCATCTTTTCCTCCAGAATGACTCAATATGCTTAGCTAGCTCAAAAATGACATAATAAGCTTAATTAGCTCCAAAATGACATATTTAACCTAGGATAGCTCTAAAATGACCTATACTTAGCATTTTTTCCTCCAGAATGACTCAATATGCTTAGCTAGCTCAAAAATGACATAATAAGCTTAATTAGCTCCAAAATGACATATTTAACCTAGGATAGCTCTAAAATGACCTATACTTAGCATTTTTCCTCCAAAATGACTTAATATGCTTAGCTAGCTTAAAAACGACATATTTAACCTAGGATAGGTCTAAAATGACTTATACTTAGCATCTTTTCCTCCAAAATGACTTAATATGCTTAGCTAGCTCTAAAATGATATAATATGCTTAATAAATGACATATTTTAGGTCCTAAATGACTTCATATGCTTAGCTAGTTCCAAAATGACATAATAACCTTACTTAGCTCCAAAATAACCTATTTAACCTTGGCTAGCTCTAAAATGACCTATACTTAGCATTTTTTTCCTCCAAAATGACTCAATATGCTTAGCTAGCTCAAAAATTACATAATAAGCTTAATTAGCTCCAAAATGACCTATTTAACCTAGGATAGCTCTAAAATGACCTATACTTAGCATTTTTTTCTCCAAAATGACTTAATATGCTTAGCTAGCTTCAAAATGACCTATTTAACCTAGGATAGCTCTAAAATGACCTATACTTAGCATCTTTTCCTCCAAAATGACTTAATATGCTTAGCTAACTCTAAAATGACATAATATGCATAAGAAATGACATATTTTAGCTCCTAAATGACTTCACATGCTTAGCTAGCTCCAAAATGACATAATTACCTTACTTAGCTCTAGAATGACCTTAGCATGGTTTACACCAAAATGACTTACTATGCTTAGCTAGGTCAAAAATGACATAATAACCATACTTAGCTCCAAAATGACCTATTTTACATATATAAGTTGCATCATAATAATCTTCACATTTTAGTTGCATCATAATAATCTTCTTCTTCTAGTCTTCTTCTTCTAACTTTCTTCTTTCCCATTTTACAGATTTGCTTAAAATCCCGGAAGCTTGGGTTGATGGAGTGCTTGTATTTAGTTTTTGTTTTGACCTTGTGAAACTTGCTACCTATGGATGAAACTGTGTAATATTGATGAAACTATGTATATGTACCGATGAAACTTGGTACTATTGGTAACATGTATTGGATATATGTGTTCATGACTATTGGTAATATGTGTTGAATATGCTATATTGGTCATATAAATATATTTGTGTTTAATTTTCTGTGAAAATGAATTGATATAAGAAAAAACAAAATTAAATGGGGCAATATAGTCACTTTGCCATCTGCTGGCGGATGGCAAAGAGGCCATGTGTCATCTACATGTAAAATTTGGGCTGGCCTATTTGGGCTCTTTGCCATCTGCCAGCAGAGGGCAAAGCTCTTTGCCATGTGCTGGCAGACGGCAAAGCATGCAGCCTTTGCCATCTGCTGGCACACGACAAAGAGCCTGCATACTTTGCCATCTGCTGGCAGACGACAAAGAGCCTGCAACCTTTGCCATCTGCTAGCAGATGGCAAAGAGCCTGCAGCCTTTGCCATCTGCTGGCTGACGGCAAACTATGTCGTTAGCCTTCTAACGGGGCTAACCCCGTTAAGAGGCTTTGCCATCTGCCAGCTGATGGCAAAGCCACAGGCTCTTTGCCATCAGCCAGCAGACGGCAAAGAAGCCTTTGCCGGCAGGGTTTCAGACAAACTGTTTGCCATCTGCCCGACCATGCATTTGCCATCTGCCATGGCAGATGGCAAAGTGCCAGATTCCAGTAGTGGATCTCTTATAGCCTCGTATATTTTCTCCAATATTTCGGTTTTGTTTGGCCAACTTGATCTATTTATCTTGCAATGGGAAGAGGTGCCCGGTAGTGGGTTCGATCTTACGGTGCTTGATCCCAGTTACAGAAAGGGAACCGACATGTATGTATCATTGCTACTAAGCATAAAAAGATGATATCCCTATCTGTCGCAATAGATAATGGATCTTGTCTACATCATGTCATCGTTCTTATTGCATTACTTCGTTTCTCCATGAACTTAATACACTGGATGCATGCTGGATAGCGGTCGATGTGTGGAGTAATAGTAGTAGATGCAGGCAGGAGTCGGTCCACTAATCTTGGACGTGATGCCTATGTAATGATCATTGCTTGGATATTGTCATAATTATTTGAAGTTCTGTCAATTGCCCAACAGTAATTTGTTTACCCACCGTTGCTATTTTTCTCGAGAGAAGCCACTAGTGAAACCTATGGCCCCCGAGTCTCTTCTCAATATATTTACCTTTGTGATCTACTTTTCCATTGCTTTTATTTTCAGATCTATTAAACCAAAAATACAAAAATACCTTGCTGCAATTTATTCTTATTTATTTAGTTTGGCGTTCAATCTATCAATCTACTACAATTTACCTCATGTCCGTTTGCCTATCTTGAGGCGTGATGACCCACAAGTATAGGGGATCTATCGTAGTCCTTTCGATAAGTAAGAGTGTCGAACCCAACGAGGAGCAGAAGGAAATGATAAGCGGTTTTCAGCAAGGTATTCTCTGCAAGTACTGAAATAAGTGGTAACAGATAGTTTTGTGTCAAGATAAATTGTAACGAGCAACAAGTAACAAAAGTAAATAAAGTGCAGCAAGGTGGCCCAATCATTTTTTAGCAAAGGACAAGCCGGAACAAACTCTTATAATAGGAAAAGCGCTCCCGAGGACACATGGGAATATCGTCAAGCTAGTTTTCATCATGTTTATATGATTCGCGTTCGGTACTTTGATAATTTGATATGTGGGTGGACCGGTGCTTGGGTGTTGTTCTTACTTGAACAAGCATCCCACTTATGATTAACCTCTATTGCAAGCATCCGCAACTACAACAAAAGTAGTAAGGCAAACCTAACCATAGCATGAAACATATGGATCCAAATCAGCCCCTTACGAAGCAACGCATAAACTAGGGTTTAAGCTTCTGTCAGTCTAGCAACCCATCATCTACTTATTACTTCCCAATGCCTTCCTCTAGGCCCAAATAATGGTGAAGTGTTATGTAGTCGACGTTCACATAACACCACTAGAGGTTAGACAACATACATCTTATCAAAATATCAAACGAATACCAAATTCACATGACTACTAATAGCAAGACTTCTCCCTTGTCCTCAGGAACAAACCTAATTACTCACAAAGCATATTCATGTTCATAATCAGAGGGGTAATAATATGCATAAAGGATCTGAACATATGATCTTCCACCAAATAAACTAACTAGCATCAACTACAAGGAGTAATCAACACTACTAGCAACCTACTAGCACCAATCCCGGACTTTGAGACAAGAATTGGATACAAGAGATGAACTAGGGTTTGGAGATGAGATGGTGATGGTGAAGATGTTGATGGAGATTGCCCTCTCCTGATGAGAGGAGCGTTGGTGATGACGATGGGATGATTTCCCCCTCCCGGAGGGAAGTATCCCCGGCAGAACAGCTCTGCCAGAGCTCTAGATTGGTTCCGCCAAGGTTCCACCTCGTGGCGGCGGAGTCTCGTCCCGAAAGGTTGCTCTTTATTTTTTTCTCATTGAAAGACTTCATATAGGAGAAGATGGGCGTCGGAGACCCACTAGGGGGCCCACGAGGTAGGGTGGCACGCCCCCACCCTCGTGAGCAGGGTGTGGGCCCCCTGGACTTCATCTTTGGCGAGGATTTTTCTTTATTTATTTTAAGATATTCCATGGAGTTTCGGGACTTTTGGAATTGCGCAGAGTAGGTCTCTAATATTTGCTCCTTTTCCAACCCAGAATTCTAGCTGCCGGCATTCTCCCTCTTCATGTAAACCTTGTAAAATAAGAGAGAATAGCCATAAGTATTGTGACATAACGTGAAATAACAGCCCATAATGCAATAAATATCGATATAAAAGCATGATGCAAAATGGACGTATCAACTCCGCCAAGCTTAGACCTCGCTTGTCCTCAAGCGGAAAGCCGATAACAATAAATATGACCTCATGTTTAGAGGTAGAGGCGTCGATAAAAATAAAATACGGACATGAAGGCATCAGGATTATTCTCATAACATCAACATATATAGATTTTGTCATATGATTACTTATATTCAAGTGATGATCAATTCACAATGCAAAAGTATGAATCAGAAACCTTATTGAGCACACTACTAGGAAAAGGGCTATAGATGATATGGACACTAATGGCGCACCACACATGTGGTGCGCCACTACTATATACTAATGGCGCACCATGTGTTGGTGCGCCATTAGTGTCCAAATACTAATGGCGCACCACATCCACGATGCGCCACTAGTAAAAAATAAATTTTTTTTTTCAAAAATACTAATGGCGCATCAGGGGATGGTGCACCATTACTAGTTTTAACTAGTAATGGCGCACCAGTAAGAGATGTGCCATTGCTATCTATATGTATGGCGCACCCCTACCAGTGCGCCATTGCTATCACCCCTTATCCCCTCCCTCTAGTCACGTTCTCTCCTCTCCCCTTCCTCCTGACACACCCACCCACCTCCCTCGACTTTGATCTAGATAGGGAAGCCCCGGCCGCCCGCCTCTTCCTCTCCCTCCCGACCACACCGAGCCACCTTCCACGACGAGCAATCCGAGGAGCTCCGCCTCCCTCTTCTTCTCCCCCAACCCCACTGGCGATAGAGGCGAGGTGAAAATTCCCCACCAACCGGAGCGCTTGCCTGCCGATGGAGGTCTCAGCCAGGCTCCGCCCGCCGTCTCCCGCCTCGACGGCGCCGCCCCGCCGCGGTGGAGGGTCCCTGCGGCGGCTGCTCCCTTCGGCCCGGCCCGCCTCCCGAGCGTTCTCCGCCAAGGTGCTTCCCAGTGTGGAGCCTCACCACTCTCCAGCCATCGCGCCCCTCTCTCCCCTCTCCTCACAATGGCGGCCGCGCCTCCCCAGCCCACCGCGCCCGCCCCCGCCCCCGCGAGCGGCGGCGACGCGTTCCGCCTGGGCTTCGTCGGCGCGGGGAACCTAGCCGAGAGCATCGCGCGGGGCGTCACAATGTTGGGCGTCCTCCCGGCCTCCGCCGTCCGCATCGCGCCCCACCGCCGCCTCGAGCGCGGCGTCGCCTTCACCTCCCTCGGCGCCACCATCCTTGCATCCAATGCCCAGGTCGGTCCGCCGGCCTCCTGCTCATCCCCACATCTGATTCACCCCGCCTTCCCTCACTCCGCTCGAAGCAGCCAAGCATCTCTGTCTCTGTCACGTGTTCACGCTTGACAGCCACTTTGTATCTCATGTGATGTTTTTTCCTTCTCGCCGTAGGTTGTCGACGACAACGATGTGATCGTCATCTCCGTCAAGTCCCAGATTCGTAAGTGTACAAACTCGTATCATTAGCCCCTCAAGGCAATCAATCACTGATGCGTTTCTTCTCCAGATAGTATTTTCTTAGTCCCTGAAAGCAATCGCTGACACCTCTGATTTTACGATTTGGGCTTTTGTTTTGCACGCTTATGAGATTATCCACATATGAAATTGCAGTGAAGCAGGTTCTGGTTGAGCTCAAGCCCTTGTTGTCTGAGGAAAAGCTTCTGATCTCCATTGCCGCTGGCATCAAAATGAAAGATTTGTAGGTCAGTCAGTGTGCATTCACGGTCTATTCCCTTCAATGATAGAATCTTATGCACATATGCAGGACAATGAAATATCAGAGCTATTCTGGTAAGATTGATAAGTAGGTTGTAGCATTGAAAACATGACAATGTCGGTAGTATTATCAATGGTTCAGTCAGCGCCTCAACAGCGTCTGCACTACTTCTGATATTGTTTTTCAGTAGCTTTTTCTGCACCTTTTTCTTTCAGTTCTTAGTGCTGCTGCCCCATGAACACATTTTTTTAATTTGACTGTACATTCAAATGAAGCCTTTGTTAAGTATACACTCCAAAATTCAGTTAATAGTAGCCTAACTGAATTTTCTGTTTCTAAATTTATAAACTCACTTTATATTTAGTTTATAAATTAACAGTAGCTTCAAAATTAAGTATCATTCGCATGGATCAACTATTATTTTATTTTGTGGAGGATAAAGTTCAGATCATGAATAATGGCATTACAAGTGAACTTGGCACAATTACACATGTCCTGAACCTCATAGAATCTGACACTAGCAAGTCTTCATTGGCATGCAAGTACTACTTTTACATTGTCATGACAGGAACAATTAATTTGACATGTATCATTGGTACTGCTAAAACATTTCGTTCATGTTTCAACAAATTTGGTGAAAAGACCACTTCATATGTATTTTGCATATATGAATTATCTCCTATTGCTTTCTAAGATGTTAGTTCTTTTAGTTCTAGCCCTCCTATCTTTAATTCCTGGCTACTGGACTACCTGCAGGACAACGAGTTCATCTGCGGCAGCTATTGTTGTGAGCAGTCCGTCCATGACGCGCTCCGCAGCATCTTCGCCGGGCACAATGAGATCCTCAACGTCTGGAAGTAAGTCACGGGCCATCTGTTTCCTGGTGAATTTTATTTCTAGCTCAATGTGATCGGATCTGACTAGTACGTTCAGATTTACTCTTGTTTTCTTTTCAAATAGTACTAGTAGTCTATATTCCAGCTGTGCGACTACCTGTAGCCACTTGAACCGATGAGAATTCTTCAAGCCTACCTATAGCCACTTGAACAAATGTCTATCTCAGATCTGCTCATCTAAAAAATCCAAGTGGAGTAGTATACTCGTAGTATAGTATAATAATATTATCAAAAGGTAAATGCCCTGATTATTTAGCTCTGTCAGATAAATACTCGTCGAAAGAGGGCTCCTATCAAAATTCATTTCCATTATAATCTTACTCATACAATATTCACACCATGTAATTCTGGAAATATATGCTCATATCTAGTTCTGCATAAAAAATGACAGTATTGACATGTTATAAATAGTTTGTTTGTGTTTCCGTTTATTTTGTTACATTTTGCAGGGATAAAGTGAAGAAAAAGAAGAAAAGTTAATTTGAGCTCTCTATTGCTCAATTCTACTTGACCACTAGACTACGGGTGATAAGGAGAGGCAATTCTATGATTAACATCATATTTAGCAAGCATTTTACGGAAAGCACCATGAATAAAGTGTGAACCACCATCAGTCATTAAATATCTAGGGACTCCAAACCTCGGAAAAATAACTTCTTTAAGCATTTTAATAGAAGTGTTATGATCATCACTACTAGTTGGAATAGCTTCTACCCACTTAGTAACGTAATCAACAACAACTAGAATATGTGTATATCCATTAGAGGCAGGAAAAGGTCCCATATAATCAAAGCCCCAAACATCAAATGGTTCAATAACAAGTGAATAATTCATAGGAATTTCTTGACGTCTACTAATATTACCAATTATTTGACATTCATCAAGACAAAACAAACTTACGGGCATCCTTGAAGAGATTAGGCCAATAAAAACCGGATTGCAATACCTTATGTGCAGTTCTGTCTCCAGCGTGGTGTCCTCCATAAGCTTCGGAGTGGCACTTGCATAGGATCTGTTCCTGTTCATGCTCAGGTACACAACGTCTAATAACACCATCTAATCCTTCTTTATAAAGATGTGGGTCATCCCAAAAGTAATGTCTTAAATCATAGAAAAACTTCTTATTTTGTTGGTATGTGAAGCTAGGTGGTATAAACTTAACAACAATATAATTAGCATAATCAGCATACCATGGAGTACTACGAGAAGTATTTATACATTTAATTGTTCATCAGGAAAGCTATCATTAATAGGTAGTGGGTCATCAAGAACATTTTCTAACCTAGACAAGTTGTCTGCAACGAGGTTCTCAGCTCCTTTTCTATCAACGATATGCAAATCAAATTCTTGTAGCAGGAGAACCCATCTAATAAGTCTAGGTTTAGCATCTTTCTTTTCCATAAGATATTTAATAGCAGCATGATCAGTGTGAATAGTTACTTTAGAATCAACAATATAGGGTCTGAACTTATCACAAGCAAATACAACTGCTAAAAGTTCTTTTTCAGTAGTAGCATAATTTCTTTGAGCATTGTCTAGAGTCTTACTAGCATAATGAATAACATTTAATTTCTTATCAACTCTTTGCCCTAGAACAACACCTACAGCATAATCACTAGCATCACACATAATTTCAAAGGGTAGGTTCCAATCAGGTGGCTGAACAAGGGGTGCAGAGACTAATGCTTTCTTAAGTATTTCAAATGCTTCTACACAATCATCATCAAATACAAACGGTACATCTTTTTGTATTAAATTAGTAAGAGGCCGAGAAATTTTTGAGAAGTCCTTAATGAACCTCCTATGAAATCCGGCGTGACCAAGGAAACTTCTTATACCTTTGATGTCCTTGGGACATGGCATCTTTTCAATAGCATCAACCTTGTCTTTATCAACTTCAATACCTTTTTCAGAAACTTTATGCCCCAAGACAATACCTTCATTAACCATAAAGTGGGACTTTTCCCAATTCAAGACAAGATTAGTTTCTTCACATCTCTGCAAAACTCGATCAAGATTGCTCAAGCAATCATCAAAAGAGGAACCATAGACGGAAAATTCGTCCATGAAAACCTCACAAATCTTTTCACAAAAGTCAGAGAATATAGCCATCATGCATCTTTGAAAGGTAGCAGGTGCATTACATAGACCAAAAGGCATACGCCTATAAGCAAAATTACCAAAAGGGCATGTAAAAGTAGTCTTTGATTGATCTTTAGCTGACACAGGTATTTGAGAGAAACCAGAATAACCGTCTAGAAAGCAGTAATGTGTATGTTTGCATAATCTTTCTAGCATTTGATCAATAAAAGGTAAGGGGTAATGATCTTTCTTAGTAGCCTTATTTAATTTGCGGAAATCAATTACCATCCTATAACCTGTGATAATTCTTTGTGGAATCAATTCATCTTTATCATTAGGAAAAATAGTAATACCTCCCTTCTTAGGGACACAATGGACAGGACTTACGCACTGACTACCAGCAACGGGGTAAATTATACCTGCCTCCAGAAGCTTGAGTATTTCTTTTCTTACCACTTCTTTCATTTTAGGATTCATACGTCGTTGAGGATCACGAACTAGTTTGGCATCTGATTCCAAATTTATTTTATGTTGACATAGAGTGGGACTAATGCCCTTAAGATCATCAAGAGTATATCCAATAGCGGCATGGTGCTTCTTCAGAGTTTTCAATAATCTTTCTTCTTCATGCTCTGAAAGGTTACCACTAATAATAACAGGATATATCTTCTTTTCATCAAGATAAGCATATTTAAGATTATCAGGCAACGGTTTAAGATCAAACACGGGATCACCCTTGGGTGGAGGAGGATCCCCTAAAATTTCAACATGCAAATTGTGTTGCAGAATAGGTTCCTGTTTAAAGAATACTTCATCTATTTCCCTTCTTTCATTCATGAACATATCATTTTCAAGGTCTAGCAAATAGTGTTCTAAAGGATCACTAGGAGGTACGGTAATAGAAGCAATACCAATAATTTCATCCTTACTAGGTAATTCTTCCTCACGATGTTGTTTACTCAATTTAGAGAAATTAAACTCATGAACCATATCATCCAAGCCAATAGTAACAACATTCTTTTCGCAGTCTATCCTAGCATTAACAGTGTTCAAGAAGGGTGTACCAAATATAATGGGACAAAAGCTATCTTGTGGGGAGCCAAGAACAAGAAAATCAGCAGGATATTTAGTTTTCCCACACAAGACTTCAACATCTCTAACAATCCCAATTGGTGAAATAGTATCTCTATTGGCAAGCTTAATCGTGACATCAATATCTTCTATCTCAGCAGGTGCAATTTCATGCTTAATTTCTTCATACAAAGTAATAGGTATAACACTAGCACTAGAACCCATATCACATAAGCCATGATAACAACGATCTCCTATTTTAACAGAAATAATAGGCACGCCTACCACAGGTCTATGTTTATCTTTAGCACAAGGCTTAGCTGTTCTAGCAGTTTCACTATTGAACTGAATAACATGCCCATCAATATTATCAGACAAGAGATCTTTAACAATAGCAATATTAGGTTCTACTTTAACTTGCTCAGGAGGTGTATAAGTTCTAATATTGCTTTTACAAACAACAGTTGAAGCTTTAGCATGATCCTTTACTCTAACAGGGAAAGGTGGTTTCTCAACATAAGAAGTAGGAACAATAGGATCATTATAAGTGACAGTATTTTCTTCAACTTTAATAGGTGCAGCTACTTTTACTTCTATGGGAGGATGATATTTAAACCACTTCTCCTTGGGGAGATCAACATAAGTAGCAAAATATTCATAGAAAGAAGCTACTATCTCAGAGTCAAGTCCATATTTAGTGTTAAACTTACGGAAAATATCAGTATCCATAAAAGATTTAACACAATCAAACTTAGGTGTCATACCTAACTCCTTATCTTCGTCGAGGTCCCAATATTCAGAGTTGCGTTTAATTCTATCCAATAAGTCCCATTTAAATTCAATGGTCTTCATTATAGAAGAGCCAGCACAAGAAGTATCGAGCATGGTTTGAGTATTATCAGAAAGCCGAGCATACAAATTTAGAATAATTGTTTCCCTTGAAAACCCATGATTGGGGCATGAATATAACATTGATTTAAGCCTCTCCCAAGCTTGAGCGATGCTTTCTCCTTTGCGAGGCCAAAAATTATATATATAATTGCGATCACGATGAACAAGATGCATAGGGTAATACTTTTGATGAAATTCCAATTTCAATCTTTTATAATTACATGATCTCATATCATCACATAGCCTATACCATGTCAATGCGTCTCCCTTCAAAGATAAAGGGAAGACCTTCTTCTTAGCAACATCATCGGGTATACCTGCAAGCTTAAATAATCCACAAACTTCATCCACATATATTAAGTGCTCATCATGATGCTTTGTTTCATCTCCTATAAAAGGGTTAGCTAGCACTTTTTCCATCATACCCAAAGGAAATTCAAAAGGAGTTTCATTTTCAATAGGTTCAGTAGGTTGAGGAGCAACTCTTTGCTCTACTGGACGGGGTGAACATACCCCGAACAAGCCCGTCAGAGAATTACTTTCCATAGTAACAAGTGACAGTAAATTTTAGCACACTATATGAATTTTTCCTTACCAAATTCCACCTACCAAAGGCGCTACACTCCCCGACAACGGTGCCAGAAAAGAGTCTTGATGACCCACAAGTATAGGGATATATCGTAGTCCTTTCGATAAGTAAGAGTGTCGAACCCAACGAGGAGCAGAAGGAAATGATAAGCGGTTTTCAGCAAGGTATTCTCTGCAAGTACTGAAATAAGTGGTAACAGATAGTTTTGTGACAAGATAAATTGTAAAGAGCAACAAGTAACAAAAGTAAATAAAGTGCAGCAAGGTGGCCCAATCCTTTTTGTGGCAAAGGACAAGCCGGAACAAACTCTTATAATAGGAAAAGCGCTCCCAAGGACACATGGGAATATCATCAAGCTAGTTTTCATCATGTTCATATGATTCACGTTCGGTACTTTGATAATTTGATATGTGGGTTGACCGGTGCTTGGGTGCTGTTCTTACTTGAACAAGCATCCCACTTATGATTAACCTCTATTGCAAGCATCCGCAACTACAACAAAAGTATTAAGGTAAACCTAACCATAGCATGAAACATATGGATCCAAATCAGCCCCTTACGAAGCAACGCATAAACTAGGGTTTAAGCTTCTATCACTCTAGCAACCCATCATCTACTTATTACTTCCCAATGCCTTCCTATAGGCCCGAATAACGGTGAAGTGTTATGTAGTCGATGTTCACATAACACCACTAAAGGTTAGACAACATACATCTTATCAAATTATCAAACGAATACCAAATTCACATGACTACTAATAGCAAGACTTCTCCCTTGTCCTCAGGAACAAACGTAATTACTCACAAAGCATATTCATGTTCATAATCAGAGGGGTTATATTATGCATAAAGTATCTGAACATATGATCTTCCACCAAATAAACCAACTAGCATCAACTACAAGGAGTAATCAACACTACTAGCAACCTACTAGCACCAATCCCGGACTTTGAGACAAGAATTGGATACAAGAGATGAACTAGGGTTTGGAGATGAGATGGTGCTGGTGAAGATGTTGATGGAGATTGCCCTCTCCCGATGAGAGGAGCGTTGGTGATGATGATGGTGATGATTTTCCCCTCCCGGAGGGAAGTATCCCCGGCAGAATAGCTCTGCCAGAGCTCTAGATTGGTTCCGCCAAGGTTCTGCCTCGTGGCGGCGGAGTCTCGTCCCCAAAGGTTGCTCTTTATTTTTTTCTCATCGAAAGACTTCATATAGGAGAAGATGGGCATTGGAGACCCACCAGGGGCCCACGAGGTAGGGGGGCGTGCCCTAGGAGGGGGGGCGCGCACCCCACCCTCGTGAGCAGGGTGTGGGCCCCCTGGACTTCATCTTTGGCGAGGATTTTTCTTTATTTATTTAAGATATTCCGTGGAGTTTCAGGACTTTTGGAGTTGCACAGAATAGGTCTCTAATATTTGCTCCTTTTCCAGCCCAGAATTCTAGCTGTCGGCATTCTCCCTCTTCGTGTAAACCTTGTAAAATAAGAGAGAATAGCCATGAGTATTGTGGCATAATGTGAAATAACAGCCCATAATGCAATAAATATCGATAGAAAAGCATGATGCAAAATGGACGTATCAAGGTGCCGTACCTCGGAAGGGATTGACAACCCCTTTAACACGTCGAGTTGCGAGGTGTTGTTCTTTGTGTGCAGGGGTTGTTTACGTTGTGTTGCTTGGTTCTCCTACTGGTTCGATACCTTGGTTTCATAACTGAGGTAAATACCTACCGTCGTTGTGCTACATCATCCCTCCATCTCCGGGGAAATACCGATGTAGTTCCAGCTACCATCAAGGAGAATTTCTAGCACCGTTGCCGGGGAGGATCTTCAACATAACTAGGTTCCTAATCACAAATCTCATCTCCTCGCAATTTACATTATTTGCCACTTGCCTCTTATTTTCCTCTCCCCCACTTCACAAAAAAATTGCCGTTTTATTCGCCTCCCTTTTTTTGTTCGCCATTTTCTCATCAGATCTATTCTTTGCTTGCAACCATGAGTGATTTTGGTATGGCACCAACAGATGACGGCCTGACTCCTAAGATTGGACGTATAGGCAACCTGGATGCTAAAACTTTTGTCTTGGGGCAAGGGAACGTTATGGGAAAGGAACGTATCCAAGAATTTTTCAATTCTGTTGGAAATCTGAGTCTTGATGATGCTCCTATACTTAAAACTACTAGATCTTATGCGGATGCTATTTCAGCAGTAGTTCTACAACTTGAAAGTAAATTTATTCGTGCACATTCTACTTTGCAAAGATTGTTTTTTGAGCTCCCCAAAATAAAGAATCCTAGGGCTGAAAGTTTAGCCACTCTCGTTCTTATGAACGAGTTTGACTACATGATAAGGGAAGCTAGGGAAATCTTTGATTTTTATGGTATGAATCGTGAAAAGCCCGTGATTGATATGAAAGAAGGAAATATTAAGTTCCAATTTCCTTTGAGGAAAGGTATGGAACATTTTCCTAGAACAAGAATTAAGCCACCATATGAATCAATCATGAGGGGCTCTTATGGGTCTCAAACTAAAGATGACAAAACTTAGATCCTTGCCTTACGCCTAGCTAAGGGCGTAAAACTATAGCGCTTGTTGGGAGGCAACCCAATGAATAAAATTTATTTTTGCTTTTTGCTTTCTGTTTGTGTGTGTTTACACAATTATGCTACTGTTATGATTGTGTTTTTTGTGTTTTAATTAGTGTCTATGCCAAGTAAAGCCTTTAGGATCTTCTTGGGTGATAGTTGGTTGATCTTGCTGAAAAAACACAAACCTATGCGCTCACGAAAACAATTTTAGTAAATCGCAGAAACGTGATTCTAATCTGAGTTTTTTTACAGAAGATCAATATACAAATTGCATAGGACTTACAAAGTTTTCAGAATTGTTAGAGTTCCAGAAGTTTTCAAATAATTCAGATTACTACAGACTATTCTGTTTTTGACAGACTCTGTTTTCTTTGTGTTGTGTGCTTATTTTGATGGCTCTATGGTTTTCTTTGATGAGTTTTTGCCATGGAAAATTTGGAATATAGTAGATATAATAAAAAAAACAAAATATGAATCGGGTTAACACAACACTTATAGTAGTGGTTTTTTTCGTAACATTAACGGATCTCACGAAGGTTTTGTTAAGTTTTGTGTGATTGAAGTTTTCAAGTTTTGGGTTATCTTACGATGGATGAAGGAAGGATAGAAGAGCCTAAGATTGGGTATGCCCCGGCATCCCAAGCTATTATCCAAGAATGAGCAACCAACTAAGCTTGGGGATGCCCCCGAGTGGCATCCCCTCTTTCTTCTAACAACCATTGGTATTTTACTCGAGACTATATTTTTATTTGTCACATGATATGTGTTTTGCTTGGAGCGTCTTGTATGATATGTGTCTTTGCTTGTTTTATTTTGTGTTTTAAGTCATGAATCCTTGCTGGACACACCTATTTGAGAGAGCCAAAATTATATCATGACTTATTAGAATTGCTCTCTGTGCTTCACTTAAATCTTTTATGAGCTAGCACTGGTACGCGTCGGTCCTAAACAAACGGTTTAAAACCCCTTTCCGTGACGGCATTTGGAACAGTCGCCAAGTGAGTGTGGGTGATAGGGGGGTCCTTCCCACACGACCCAGAAACCGTCGGGGATATGCCCTCCTGGCACACACGTTCGGCAAAATGAGGTCGTGCGCGACCGGCGAGCACTCAAATACGGAAATACATACAGTAGAGCTAAAATTTACAATTATACGGCGAAATTGTTTCCGGTCGCAAGTACATCCCACACAGTCAGTCCCCGGTAAACGTTTCCATTCGTATGCACATCCCACACAGTCGCTCCAAGGAAAACGTTTCCGTTCACAGGTACATCACACACAATTTTTTCTGTTAAATCGTTTGCATTATTGAATGTAGCACACACAGTCCGTAGAAGAAACTGTGTGGCAAAGGCTGTCCATGACACACAGTTTTTATGTGGTAAACGTTTACGCAAGGTGGCCTAACGCAAACAGTTTTCAAGAGAAAGTCGTGTGTGATTATTCATTGATCCAACACGGTTTATTCCTAGAAACTGTGTGCGTTGCCTCAGGTCATCGCCCATGGTATTTTTTCAACAACCGTTTGCAATATCAAAACTCAACTAGCAGGCTAATTCGCCATTAGCAGGCTAATTGCTCTATTATTAATAATCCATTTACTAATCTAATTTACATTCATATTAAGCACATAATATATTTCATTTCCGTATATATATTTTTTACTATAAACAGTAGGGTAAACACCCCACTGCAACTTTTATTAATAAAAATAAGTAAACATAGTAGTCTTAAGGGCTTGAGGTAAACCTTCCATTTCCATATTAAGGAAGCATGATTTCATAATTGAAATACATCGGAGTACAACATGATATAGCTTCAGCACTCAGCTACCCCATTACACAACTGCACCAGCAGGAAGTTTCACATGCAACATCTAGAACCTTTCAAAAATAGCATCATAGACGGTACATAGAGAGATGCATCTCATCTGGAAAACTGCTGAAGCGGAAGGCGAATACTGAGCCTTCATTCATGTTGAAGGTCTTTGCAACTTTAGGCCAGTGCCTGTGGATGACTGACCGTCCATCCTTCGACCTCTTTAGGAACACTTCAATATTGAACCGTGGCTGTTGTATGAAAACTTTCCTCGCCTCCTAGCCATAGAGGTGGTTTGAGAGGTAATCATTAGTGAAGCCTGAAAACAAGGATGTGCATAAATATCTTCTCTATATTGGAAATGGGGCAAAGAAATACAAAAAGGCAAGGTATAATAGTTAGTACCATCTTGTAAACCTTTGCAGATTCATCAGATTAATCAGATTAATTCAAGCCACATGGAAAACCCATTTATCCAAACCAAGCATGATTAAGAACTAGGAAATATAGCACTTGTATATGTTTCTCATGTATCAAGTGCAGCCAAATTCGATTTATTTCTCACATGGTATACAATAATAGAATGCAGCCACAACAATTGAACATCGCATTGCAGAATTGAACCAAGCAGCTAACTAAACACCACAACAAATGAACCAAATGTTAACTGATCACCACATTGCAATATAACATACTCATAATAGAAGACCAGAAAGTTAACCAAACCAAGCATGCTTATCAACTTCGAAATAGAGAAATTGTATTTGTTTCTCATGTATTTAGTACAGCCAAATTCGATTTATTGCTCACATGGTATACAATAAGAGAATGCAGCCACAGCAATTGAACATCGCATTGCAAAATTGAACCAAGCAGTTAACTAAACACCACAACAAATGAACCAAACATTAACTTAGCACCACATTGCACAATATAACATACTCCTAATAGACGATCACACAATTAACCAAACCAAGCATGCTTAACAACTTGGAAATATAGCAATTGTACTTGTTTCTCATGTATTTAGTACAGCTAAATTCGATTTATTCCTCACATGGTATACAATAACAGAATGCACCCACAACAATTGAACATCGCATTGCAGAATTGAACCAAGCAGTTAACTAAACACCACAACAAGTGAACCAAGCCACAACAAATGAACCAAGCAGTTAACTAAACACCAATTGAACAATATAACATACTCCTAATAGAAGATCAGACAGTTAACCAAACCAAGCATGCTTAACAACTTGGAAATATTGCACCCTGAAGAATTGAATATCACATTTGCAGAATTGAACCAAGCAATTAATTGAACACCACTTTGCACGACATATAGAACATATACACTATAGCAGAAGATTGCATGGTAAAAGTAGATAGCACAATTCATTAGAATTTGTTAAGGAAAGGAAGTAGCTAGCAAAGTGAACATGGGTCCTTATTGTGAGCTAATAAGAGAAGCTACTCCTCATTGTTGGAGATATCGATGAAGATTGGCTCCTTGGACATGGAAGAGGGCGAGGCCTCCGCATCGTGGGTCCCCTCGTTGTAGTGGTGAGTTGCCTGAGACGCTCTGGGCACCAACCTGCTCGCTCTCGAGATGAGGTAAGCACGTGCACGCTGAGAAAACACCTTGCAGTCTTCGTCGAAGGCACCGACGGTGGCCTCAAGAAAACTCCATGAACTGTCGTTTAAAGCAGCCAACCGCGTCGCGGCATCAGTGCTCAAGGCTTCAACGGTGGGCTCGACGGCGAGGTGCTCCTCCAAGATCTGGGGGTCGGCACGAATAGCAGCCATCACAACCTCATCCATGCATGCGGCCACGATTGCTTCTCCGTTGCCAAATGCTCCTTGAGGTCCTGGCTATACTACGTGCACCATGGCTTAGGCTGGCGCTTATTTGGTGGAGGGGTCGGTGATTTGGGTGGAAGGTGTCGCGCACGCGCCGGCTGTCGGGGAATGTGGGATGTGGAAGGAGGAGGAGGCTGGGCGTCGGGTGTGGACTACCTGCCTGGATAGGCGAGGCCGAGCAGCGTGAAGGAGGGTCGCCGGCGAGGAGGAGGCGGCGCTGCAAGCAAGGATTGAAGGTTTCAACTTGGAAAGGAAGGCGGAAAGAGGGGAAATGTGGCTTTTGGTAAGGGGGAGGGGGCGGGGAGGTAGATATTTCTATGGAAGCCGAAAATTTGGAATCGCTTCAGCCAAAAAACTGGCGCGCAAAGTGTCATCAAACACGGTCCCTTATTCAAACACGGTCCAAAGATATTTTGTGCTGCATCTCACACGGTCGGTTATAATAAACTGTGTGGGATCTACTTGATTTTTGGTCTTGATTTGAATTACATAATGGGGTCACAGCGGCAATGGACGGTGTTTGAATTGCTAGACCTTTTATCTGCAGTGCTCATAAAAGAATTGAAATTATTCAGGGTTCGTTTGGACATTTTTATGCATTAAGTGAGTTTTCAATGCATTTATGTGCATAATTAAAATTTGAACTACATGCACATGCTCTAGTGCATATAAATTCGTTGAAAAATCAAATCTTTGTCCTAGGGGGCATGCTTAGGTCCCATGCAAGAAATGGGAATGAATTTCAAACACCGCGACACTATTGATTGCCGGCAAAACATTGAGATGGCTTGTTTTTTAATTCTAGTAAATCCAAAACTCGTCTGAGATTCATGAAACTTTGCATGCTATAATGGAGCGGCATCAACATGTCGTGGTACAAATTTTGTCCCATTTGGGAAAGGTTTGGGTATATGCTTCTCACAAATCGGAGCTTCTCACAACAAGCATGATGGTTTTTGGTAGTGAACGTCCTACCTTTGTGGACGAAACGATATCCATTGCCTCTTATTGCTTTCAAGTTTGTTTTCCCGTGTCAACATAGAACAACAGGAGTGTTGTGTGATTTTTTGTGATTTTTTGGGGTTTGTTTGGACATTTTTATGCATTAAGTGAGTTTTCAATGCATTTATGTGCATAATTCAAATTTGGCGCATGCTCCAGTGCATATAAATTCGTTGGAAAATCAAATCTTTGTCCTTGGGTGCATGCTTAGGTCCCATGCAGGAAATGGGAATGAATTTCAAACACCATGGCACCGTTGATTGCCGGCAAAACATTGAGATGCCTGGTTTTTTAAATTCTAGTAAATCCAAAACTCATCTGAAATTCATGAAACTTGGCATGCTATTATGGATGGGCACCCGACATGTCGTGATACAAATTTTGTCCCATTTGGGGCAGTTTGGGTATATACTTCTCACAAACCGGAGCTTCTCACAACAAGCATGATGGTTTTCAGTAGGGAACGTCCCACCTTTGGGGATGAAATGATATCCATTGCCTCTTATTGCTTTCATGTTTTTTCTCGTGTCAACATAGAACAATAGGAGTGTTGTGTGATTTTTTGTGATTTTTTCGGGTTTGTTTGGACATTTTTATGCATTAAGTGAGTTTTCAATGCATTTATGTGCATAATTCAAATTTGGCGCATGCTCCAATGCATATAAATTCATTGAAAAATCAAATCTTTGTCCTTGGGTGCATGCTTAGGTCCCATGCAAGAAATGGGAATGAATTTCAAACACCATGGCACCATTGATAGCCGGCAAAACATTGAGATGTCTGGTTTTTAAATTCTAGTAAATCTGAAACTCGTCTGAAATTCATCAAACTTGGCATGCTATCATGGAAGGGCACCCGACATGCCGTGGTACAAATTTTGTCCCGTTTGGGGCGGGTTTGGGTATAAGCTTCTCACAAATCAGAACTTCTCACAACAAGCATCATGGTTTCTATAGGGAACATACCACCTTTGGGGACGAGACGATATCCGTTGCCTCTTATTGCTTTCAAAAAATTTCTAGTGTCAACATATAACAACAGGATTGTTGTGTTTAATCTTGGAATTTTCCGGGGTTCATTTGGCCTTTTTATACATTAACTGGGTTTTCTAGGCATTTTATGTGCATAATTAAAATTTGAACTACAAGCACATGCTCCAATGCACCAAAGTTGGTTGAAAAATCACATGTGTGTCCTTGGGTGAATTTCTAGCTCCCATGCAAGAGATGGGAATGAAATTCAAACACCATGGCACTGTTGATTGCTGGCAAAACATTGTGATGCCTGGTTTTTAAATTCTAGTAAATCCAAAACTCTTCTGAAATTCATGAAACTTGGCATGCTATCATGGAGCGGCATCAACATGCCGTGGTGAAAATTTTGTCCCATTTGGGGTAGGTTCGGGTATAAGCTTCTCACAGACCAGAGCTTCTCACAACAAGCATGATGGTTTCGATAGGGAATGTACCACCTTTGGGGACGAAACGATATCCATTGCCTCTTATAGCTTTCAGATATTTTCTAGTGTCAACATAGAACAACAGGAGTGTTGTGTCAATTTTTGTGATTTTTCGGGGTTCGTTTGGACATTTTTATGCATTAACTGGGTTTGCTAGGCATTTTATCCAACGCACTAAGGTTGGTTGAAAAATCTAATATGTGTCCTTGGGTGAATTTCTAGGTCCCATGCAAGAGATGGGAATGAAACTCAAACACCAGGGCACTGTTGATTGCCGACAATACATTGAGATGACTAGTTTTTAAATTCTAGTAAATCCAAAACTCGCCTGAAATTCATGAAACTTGGCATGCTATCATGGAGCGGCATCAACATGCCATGTTAAAAAAATTCCCATTTGGGGCAGGTTCGGGTATATGCTTCTCACAAACCAGAGCTTCAAACAACAAGCATGATGGTTTCGGTAGGGAACGTCCCACCTTTGGGGACGAAACGATATCCATTGCCTCTTATTGCTTTCAAAAAAATTCTCGTGTCAACAAAGAACAACAGGAGTGTTGTGTCAAATTTTGGGATTTTTCGGCGTTCATTTGGACATTTTTATGCATTAACTGAGTTTTCAATGCATTTATGTGCATAATTCAAATTTGAACTACATGCACATGCTCCAGTCCATATAAATTGATTGAAAATTCAAATGTGTGTCCTTGGGTGCATGCTTAGGTCCCATGCAAGAAATGGGAATGAATTTCAAACACCAGCGCACCGTTGATTGCTGGCAAAACATTGAGATGCCTCGTTTTTAAATTCTAGTAAATCCAAAACTCCTTTGAAATTCATGAAACTTGGCATGCTTTCGTGGAGCGGCATCAACATGCCGTGGTAATTTTTTATCCCGTTTGGGGCATGTCTGGGTATATGCTTCTCAAAACCAGAGCTTCTCACAACAAGGATCATGGTTTCGATAGGGAACGTCCCACCTTTGGGGAAGAAACGATATCCACTGCCTCTTATTGCTTCCAAAAAATTTCTCGTGTCAACATAGAACAACGGGAGTGTTGTGTCAATTTTTGTGATTTTTTGGGGTTCTTTTGGACATTTTTATGCATTAACTGAGTTTTCAATGCATTTATGTGCACAATTCAAATTTGAACTACATGTGCATGCTCCAGTGCATATAAGTTGGTTGAAAAATCAAATTTGTGTCCTTTGGTGCATGCTTAGGTCCCATGCAATAAATGGGAATGAATTTCAAACACCAGGGCACCGTTGATTGCCGACAAAACTTTGAGATGCCTGGTTTTTAAATTCTAGTAAATCCAAAACTCGTCTAAAATTCATGAAACTTGGCATGCTATCATGGAATGGCGCCTGACATGATGTGGTGTTTTTCATGTCCATTTTGAGAGAAGGCGCACTCGAATAATGACAGCCAAGAAAGGCATTTTGAAAAAATAGGTGCCACTTAATATCTCAAACGTTTGTATAATTCAAAACGTGTGCGTTCTGTTAACCATTCATGTGACACCACGTGCCTTTGTTTTAATGGCTATAGGAGGTGCCATGCAGACAGCTGCTTGACCTTGACTGAACGGGAGGCGTGCAAGCGCAGTCCGGTGTGCAGGCTGACCAAGAGGCATGCAAGCTGTCCTCCAATGCGCAGGCTCACCAGGAAGCGTGTGAGCTTTACGCTGCGCAAGCTCACTGGGAAGCGAGCCCTTTGACTTCCATGGCCGCCCGCCTTCCTCTCCATTAATGGTGCCCGAGCCACTGTTTAATACAGGCGGCCTTACTGTTCGCCTCCCATTCCCCTCCCCCCTCCCCGCAGACCTCCACCGCCATGGCGCAAAATGATCATCTGCCACTAGTCTTCAAGTTTGGTGAAGTCAACTCCGAGCCGGAGGAGATAGAAAATAAGGGGGAATTGGGCCTCATGGACATGGCCCAGAACGAGCTGTCCGCAACAGTTGCTGCCCCTGCTCCCGTCCCAGCTCCCATCCACGCGCCCATGCCAGCGACCATCCCCATAGCATTGACGGGCTGGTCGCTGAGCACTATCGCAGGGCTGGAAGCCACGGGTGTCAGCGAGGTATCCGTGGACCTGCGCGAGCTCGTGTACATGCCAGCGCCAACGCCCGTGCCCGTGCCAATGCGCGCCCCTCCGCCCACCGTGCCGCCGGCCCCCGTGCGTTTGGCTGCACCCGTCGCGTCCGTGCGTGCCCCTCCACCCACCGTGGCGTCGGTCCCCATGCGTTTGGCTGCACCTGCCGCGCCCGTGCCTGTGCGCCCCCCCGCTCAGCGGCATGGGACGCTGCCGTCGACCGCTACCTCTTAGCGGCGCCAGTTGCCGTCCTCTCGCGCCCCGCCCGTCGATCGCGCGATGACTTGATGTTTGATTTACAAGTGAAGAACATTTTGTGCTTCCTTGAAGACTTCAACAACGGCGTCCCGGAGGACGACAACGACAATGACGGCGCGGCACGCCACCTCCGCTGCCGCCAGAAATAGTTTTTTGGGGTTTAATACTGTATCTCGAATTCTCGATCATATGAATATAAATTCGCTGTGTGACTAAATGAAAGATATGGTTTGAAAGAACTTGTGTTTTTCTCTCCTAGTGTACAAGCTTATCAAACGATTTTCTTTTGGAAAAAACGTCAACGGTTTTTAAATATAAAACACTCATCACAAACGTTTTAGTTAGAACTCCCGTATGCAAACCGACAACTTCCCCATGAAGCCAAGGGAAAATGTGCCGAGCAGGATTTCTGCATCCCTTCAACGCAAACGGTTGTTTTGAATGACCCGTGTGCAACCACATACAAACAATTGGGTAAGATTTGCATATCTGTCCTTTTTGGATATGTTGCCATTTCTCAAACTGGAAAGATTGACATTTGTTTATCTAGTAACATTGTGATAACCCACAAGTATAGGGGATCGCAACAGTTTTCGAGGGTAGAGTATTCAACTCAAATTTATTGATTTGACACAAGGGGAGCCAAAGAATATGTCGGTGTTCTGGAAACGGGGGTCCCCAGACTTGCCTGCCTGCGGCCCACAGTGTGGCTAAGCAGTAGGCCGTATGGCCCATCTTCGTCAACAAGGCACCCAAGACCCTCGCGAGGGTCCAAGCCTCGCGAGGAGGACGTCGCAAGACCTCCTCTAGAGTGGCCTAGCCAGGAAGGCTCACGAGGAGCGGAGATATCAAGGCAAGGCAAACCTCACGAGGCTCTCGAGACATGAGCCATGACAAACGGTACCAGGCGGGTGTCAGGCGGGCGCCAGTGCGCTCAGCGTCTCTATTTCCTCTTTGGTGCTAAGGAGGCCAGCGCAGGCGAAGAGTACCGAGGCATCAGGCAAAGGTTGCCATATTGGTGCAACGAGACCAAGACCAGGAGGACGGCAAGGCGGAGGTCATCATGGAGCCCAAGACGGTGTCACCCCAGAGCTTTTCGCAGGCAAAGACCGCTTTTGTCAGGATAGCTTGTACTAGCTGTCCCCCTTCAAATTTGCCCGCCGTTGTTGGCTCCCTTCCTGCTCGATATTTGGGAAGAGGACCAGGGCCTATATAAGTGGAGCTAGCCACCACAGTAGAGGTATCGAATCCTCATGCCACAAGTTCACAAGCACAAGGATACCTCGACCTCAGGAGGCTGTTCTTCCCTTGTACTGTTCATCATCAGCCCAAGAGGCAATCCACCACCACCACACTTGAGTAGGGTATTACACCACAACAGTGGCCCGAACCAGTATAAACCCCGTGTCTCTCTCTGTTGCAAGTTCGTTGAGTTCGTCCGCGAGATCTTAGCGAGCTAGAGCGTAGATCGGTAGGAGGGAGAGACTTCACGCGCACCCCAGTGTTCGAACCTTAAGGGTTTACCGGAACCCCACATCCGACATTTGGCGCGCCAGGTAGGGGTGCGCCGGAGCTTCTTCTCCGCCAGTCAGCTCTCCGATGCACCCCAGCCACGATGTCTGGCGATTCAAGGGCCGGCTCCGACCGCTGGATAGCCTGGCCAGCCCAGGCAGCGCTGCCTGCCCATGAAGGTCTCGACCCTGTACTCCAAGCGGCACGGGCGCCGCCAAACCCCGCCGGGCGCGGGCAGCGCGGCCAGGCGTCATCCGCCCTCACCCCACGACAGGTACGAGCCGCAGCAAGAGCGGCGAGTCATGCCGCAGCAACGGCACCGCACTCACGGCGGGAGCAAGCAAACATGCGAGCAGCGCTCACCGTGGCAAAGGGAGCTGCTGCGATGCAGGCTGATGGAGAGCGGCCGGGACAGGCTGCTTGAGCATGTTTCCGAGCTGCTGGACGCAGCAACGTCGGGAGCACCACCCTTCTGCTATCGGCTTCCTCTCCAGGCCACTGCAGGGCCGTGCGACGAACCTCACCACATCCGCGCGCCATCAACTACGCCCGGGGGCTTCATTAACATCAGCACGGCTGGCGGCGTAGGGGGCTTCAACTCCCCCACGCCGCCCTCGACAAGCACAAGTGCAAGCGTCGCCCCCATGGTGCCGGCTGGATGCCTTATTGTCATCCCCAGAACGCCGTCATGGGCGGGGCAACATGGAGCGTGGGGCACCACGGCGAGGTGTTCGGTGTGACGGCCCCGGAAGCCTACGTGCCCCGCATGATGGACCAAGGGTACGCACCAGAGGACGACCTCGGCCCATTCACTAGAGAATATTGGGGAGAGGGGGCGTTAGGAGCCGAAGCCTTCCAAGAACCAACGGAGAACCACAATGATCGCGCCGGCAGCGGCAACTACAGGGTACCGCTAGTCTTTCAGGAATAGGCTTATGCTAACCATGCACTACAGATGAATCAGGTTGCAGCGTCGATCGACGACCCAGGCACGGCGGCACCCGTCCCAACAAGGGAGACACGCTAGGGGCCACCAAGAGGGAGCCAGGAGCAAGGCCCCTCCCCGCGGCACGTGATGCCTAACGACACCCGGAGGTAGGCCCTCTTCCAAGGAGGCCTCGACAACCTTTGCCCCGGCGGAGGACCTGTGGTCACCGAGGGAACCGCTGGCATCCTCTTTCCCTGCTCTGTGTCGTCCTGGTGACCGGTCGGCTAATAGGAGGTCAAGAGTGGCGCAAGGCGGGGCCCTCGTCTGGCGATATGAAGCAAGGCCGGTACCTGTGAAGAAGGCCCAGTGCCTATGAAGCTCACCGCCCGTGACACTCTCACGTAATAATGAGTTGGGGCTGTACATGCCCCGGAGTCTCAGGGGTGCTGGCCTCAGGCCCTGGGGCTCCCTCCCACGCCTAGTGGCAGCACTTAGCTCCGCGCTGGTGAGAAGACTTGAAGACCAGAAGACTAGACTAGGTGCCGGACGCGGCCTTTTGCTTTGGATCTCTCTTTCTGTAGCTTTGCTTTCTGGATCTGGATTTGAGTTGAAGATGAGTTTTTATCGATGCGCACGGGGGAGCCTTTTCTCGTTTGAGCAATTTCTTGCCTTCTGGATCTCGTTTTGTTTGGGACTCATGTCCGTCGCCTTTCCCCCACGAGCTCCTCGCGAGCGGGACTGCATGAAGCACGTGCGCGCCAAGCGCGCGCTAATGCTACAACTGGTGCTCACCTCACGTAGGCCCTTTCCAACGGGGCGACGAGCTCCGCAAGGTTCTCAGGAACTCGACACATCGCAGCCTAGCTCAAAGCTGGCGCTGACTAAGGTAAACCAAGACAGAAAACTCGCATCAGGATTCGCAAGTCCACACCGCATGAAAAAGTAAAAACTGCAGTTTGCTTACATGAGGGGCTCCCCCTCTCAAAATGCTCTCACAAGTTTTTCAAGGGCCACGCCCGAGTTTGTGCTCAGGGTGAAATGATCGGAGAACAAAGGATCTGCTAGAAATTTCGCTCCCTGCGTCACCCGTGGATGCGTCACTCGCGTCATCACCGTCTTCATCAGCATTGTCGCCGCCATCGGTGACGCCCCCGACGCCATCATCAACCACGGCGCCTTCATCTGCGACCACCACCACCGCGTCATCCTTGGTGGCTGAAGACGCGGGAGAAAGCGCGCTCGAGCAGGCCACGACCCCTTTCCTCCACAAGCTGGCGAGCTCTAGCAGATCGAGCATCCAGGCACGTGACCACCTTGGTGAAAAAGGTCAGGTGGCTGGCATAATCATTTGAGTGAGGGGTCGGCGCCTCCACGTCACAAATATGGCCCAGGGCGATATTGGCCCTGTTCCGGAGATCCTGAAGCATAGGGGCATGCTCGCGCTCCAGCGTTCAATGTTGGAGCACCTCCTCTGTGTTTTGCCTCGCGACGGCCTCTGTGTCATCAACCCGCCTCCGGAGGGAACGCAACTCGGCGCGGGCGGAGGCCAAGTCCGCCTGCGCCATGACCAGGGCGGCGGCCGTGGCTTCCGTGCGCCTCTCAGCCTCGTCCAACCTGGGCCCGAGGGCAGCGGCCCTGCCCTCGTCCTCCACGCCCGCGAGCTTCAGCTTCAGGTCGTACCTGCCCACCAGGTCCGCGTGAACCTCGGCCACCCGGCGGTTCACCTCCTCCTCAACTCCAGCCTCACGAGCCCCGACGGCGTCTTCTGCTTGGGAAACTTGACGCTCCCTCATCTCCAGTTGCTCGAGCTCGCAGCTACGCTCCATGGCCTCCAGGGCCAGCGCCTCGTCACGCTTCCGGACCTCCTCTTCCTCTGTGGGTGTCCCCCTCAGCGATGTAAGAGAAGCCCTGCGCGCCTCCACTTGCTGCTCAAGAGACGCGCTCCAGGCCTGGAGCTCCCACACGCGCTTCTCCGAAGGCTCGCGGCGGCGATCAGCCTCGCGAGCCTCTTCCAAGGCTCGTGAGCAGGCTTCGTGGGAAACCTTGAGAGACGCCTCTGCCTTTGCGTTCTCAAAGTCACGCTGATAGTGGCCGAGGTTGATGGCCACATTCAGCTTGCGCCACTCCTCCGCCAGTCGGAGACCTTCAGCCTCAAGACACGAATCGACACTCGCGAGCTCTTCACCAACTTGGCTCATCGCATTCATCGCTTCCTGGAAGAGCTCATGGCAAACCACGCTCCGCCCGCGCTCAACCTCGAACGCCCGGCCTTCTTCGTCCTCCACCTCAGGGGCTATGGGCGAGGCGCCAAGCGGCGCGCCACCCTCGGCAGGGGGCTGGCGGCACACCCGAAACTAGCCCATCCTCACGAGAAGCCCAAGCCGGTCGGGGCTCACTGCTTGAAGAAGAGCCGAGGATCGAAACCAATAAATTGCCGTCAAGGACCAGCGGAGGAGTCTTGGGCACGCCAGCCAGGCTCCACGCCAGACCAAGGGGGAGGAGCGACGAGGCCGCAGGTTCAGCGCGCCAGGAAGGCAGGAGTGCCCCTTCAACCAACCCTGCTCCAGGGGCAATCAGCGAACTCAGAGCACTCGTGACCGGCGGAAGAGTTAAGGAAGAAGGAGGCCGGTTCTCAGGAGACTCAGCAGCCTCAGTGGAAGGAGCCCTAGAAGACTGGCGTCAAAAGAAGAAAGCAGCATAAAGAGAGCCACATCGATACGATACTTACACGTCAACGGTGATGTACTTCCTCCGCTTCAGTGGTCCAAAGATGTTGCTACTGCTGGGAGATCCTTTCCTCTTGCGGAGCTCCTCGAGGTCCAGACAAAGACGACCAAAATGCTGGACGTGACGGCCGGTGCACAGCGGGGCCGAAGAAGAGCTCAGAACAATATCTTCAGGGGTGCCCAGTTGCGGTGAACAGTCGGGAACCGTTTCACCACGACCTCCCGAGGCTCCTGGAGCCTTGGCCTCGGGAGTCGCATGCAGCGTCTCCTCAGCAGCCAATGCCTCAGAAGGGGAGTGGCAGGCTCCTGAGGATGATGCCCCTGGATCACCACTCGGCACATGCTCCTCAGCACTCGAGCCGCCGGCCTCGGCCTGAGCTCACCCACCTGCACCGTCACTTGGGGCGAGCTCAGCATCAGGGGCAAGGAAGGGAACCACGACGACGAGGTTCTCACGAGGCCCCTCCAGGCCAATCAGCCGTGGCCCCCATTCATCAAAGAGAGGCATGTCATTTACAAATTCATCCTTATTCTTGGAGCGGTATAGAAAATAGTTCTTCCCAGGCAGTTCGGCCGGCAGAAAGACACCCGTCAGGACCTTGAGCACTATTCGCCGCGTCCCGAGTAGGATCCCGGACTCCTAAAACCTCATGTGGTCCTGGCTGCTGAGCAAGGTCCACATTGGGCGAGAATGGTGCTGAAGCAGAGCGACCCGGCGTTGGATGAATTCCTTCACCGCCATCGGTGAAGTTACGCCGCGATCCTTCAGCAACCTCAACCTGAGCCAGACCCGGGCAAGGCCGGGGCTCGCGAGCCACTAATGGCTCCAGCCGGAGTTAGGAACAGCGGGCCCTGACGGAGCCTGAAGTAGAGGACTGAGCACACCGGCATCGACGAACACTCATCGTGTCCGGAATTCGCTCGTGGATGGAGGAAGCTCGAAATCGATCCCCTCGCCCGCCGTCGCAGCCATGGCCTGGAAGCTCATGCACCCCGAGCATTGCTGTGGGTCGGTGTCGGTGGGAAACGACACCTATGGGATCACAAGAATCCCTACTGTGGTTGCGGGGCGCGGGGTTGAGAGAAGAGCGGGTCTAACAGAGAGCATACAGTTCGTTTATCCAGGTTCGGGCCGCGAGGATGTGTAAAACCCTACTCCTGCTTTGGTGGATATATTCTGAGTTCTTGAGCTAGCTACGGGGTGTAACGAGCTCCAAAAAGCCGAATCCTTCTCCTCGTCGCCTTGGGCCTCCTTTTATAGGAAAAGGGGTTGCCACAGTGGCACACAGGCGGTGGAAAGGCAACAGTGTTGCGAGGTTATCGCTGGTATTACAGGACAAAGCACATTTAATGCGAGGCTTAGGTGTCCCTTCACTTTATCGGGGATGGGGGCGAGGCCCGTCCCGTCCGTCGCCGCTCCTCCAAGCTTCGACACGCGCCCTGGCCAGCGATGCATGCGGTGCCATGTAGGCAGGCAGGCAGCTAAGGTGGCGCGGTGGTGGAGCCTCCACGAAGGGCTGCATGTTGCCACGCAGGTGCCTGCCCAGCTGGTTGGGTCGGCGGCAACATGCAAATGGCGGCGGAGACCTGGCTGGTGCGGGCCTGACGGTGGCCCTGCTGGTGCGCTTGGTGAGGCCTTGTCGGGTGGCCTGGCAAGGGTCTTGCCGTAGCGTGCTGTCGTCCCCGGCAAGGGTCTTGCCGGGGGCCTTGGTAGCCTTCCTTGTAGGGTTTCGTAGTAATTTCAAAAAATTTCCTACGCACACGCAAGATCATGTGATGCATAGCAACGAAAGGGGAGAGTGTTGTCTACGTACCCACGTAGACCGACTGCGGAAGCGCTGACACAACATAGAGGAAGTAGTCGTACGTCTTCACGATCCAACCGATCAAGCACCGAAACTACGGCACCACCGAGTTCGAGCACACGTTCAGCTCGATGACGATCCCCGGACTCCGATCCAGCAAAGTGTCAGGGAAGAGTTCCGTCAGCACGATGGCGTGGTGACGATCATGATGCACTACAGCAGCAGGGCTTCGCATAAACTCCGCTACAGTATTATCGAGGACTATGGTGGCTGGGGGCACCGCACACGGCTAAGGAATAGATCACGTGGATCAACTTCAACTTGTGTGTTCTAGGGTGCCTCTGCCTCAGTATATAAAGGACTAGAGGGGGGAGGCTGGCCGGCCAAGGTGTGGCGCGCCAGGAGAGTCCTACTCCCTCTGGGAGTAGGATTGCCCCCCCCCCCAATCCTAGTTGGAATAGGATTCGCGGAGGGGGAAAAGAGAGAGAGGGGGCCGGCCACCTCTCCTAGTCCTAATAGGACTACGGGAAGGGGGAGGCGCACAACCCATGTAGGGCTGCCTCTTCTCTATTCCACTAAGGCCCATCATGGCCCATTTAGCTCCTGGGGGGTTCCGGTAACCTTCCCGGTACTCCGGTAAAATTCCGATTTCACCCGGAACAATTCCGATATGCAAACATAGGCTTCCAATATATCAATCTTTATGTCTCGATCATTTCGAGACTCCTCGTCATGTCCGTGATCACATCCGGGACTCTGAACAACCTTCGGTACATCAAAATGCATAAACTCATAATATAACTATCATCGTAACCTTAAGCGTGCGGACCCTACGGGTTCGAGAACAATGTAGACATGACCGAGACATGTCTCCGGTCAATAACCAATAGCGGGACCTGGATGCCCATATTGTCTCCTGCATATTCTACGAAGATCTTTATCGGTCAGAACCGCATAACAACATACGTCGTTCCCTTTGTCATTGGTATGTTACTTGCCCGAGATTCGATCGTCGGTATTCCAGTACCTAGTTCAATCTCGTTACTGGCAAGTCTCTTTACTCGTTCTGTAATACATCATCCTGCAACTAACTCATTTAGTTGCAATGCTTGCAAGGCTTAAGTGATGTGCATTACCGAGAGGGCCCCGAGATACCTCTCCGACAATCGGAGTGACAAAACCTAATCTCGAAATACGCCAACCCAACATGTACCTTTGGAGACACCTGTAGTACTCCTTTATAATCACCCAGTTATGTTGTGACGTTTGGTAGTACCCAAAGTGTTCCTCCGGTAAACGGGAGTTGCATAATCTCATAGTTATAGGAACATGTATAAGTCATGAAGAAAGCAATAGCAACGTACCAAACGATCGGGTGCTAAGCTAATGGAATGGGCCATGTCAATCAGATCATTCAACTAATGATGTGACCTCGTTAATCAAATAACAACTCATTGTTCATGGTTAGGAAACATAACCATCTTTGATTAACGAGCTAGTCAAGTAGAGGCATACTAGTGACACTTTGTTTGTCTATGTATTCACACATGTATTATGTTTCCAGTTAGTACAATTCTAGCATGATTAATAAACATTTATCATGATTATAAGGAAATAAATAATAACTTTATTATTTCCTCTAGGGCATATTTCCTTCAGTCTCCCACTTGCACTAGAGTAAATAATCTAGATTACACCGTAATGATTCTAACACCCATGGAGCCTTGGTGCTGATCATGTTTTGCTCGTGGAAGAGGGTTAGTCAATGGGTCTGCAACATTCAGATCCGTATGTATCTTGTAAATCTCTATGTCTCCCACCTGGACTAGATCCCGGATGGAATTGAAGCGTCTCTTGATGTGCTTGGTCCTCTTGTGAAATCTGGATTCCTTTGCCAAGGCAATTGCACTAGTATTGTCACAAAAGATTTTCATTGGACCCGATGCAGTAGGTATGACACCTAGATCGGATATGAACTCCTTCATCCAGACTCCTTCGTTTGCTGCTTCCGAAGCAGCTATGTACTCCGCTTCACATGTAGATCCCGCTATGATGCTTTGTTTAGAACTGCACCAACTGACAGCTCCACCGTTTAATGTAAACACGTATCCGGTTTGCGATTTAGAATCGTCCGGATCAGTGTCAAAGCTTGCATCAACGTAACCTTTTACGATGAGCTCTTTGTCACCTCCATATACGAGAAGCATATCCTTAGTCCTTTTCAGGTATTTTAGGATGTTCTTGACTGCTGTCCAGTGATCCACTCCTGGATTACTTTGGTACCTCCCTGCTAGACTTATAGCAAGGCACACATCAGGTCTGGTACACAGCATTGCATACATGATAGATCCTATTGCTGATGCATAGGGAACATCTTTCATATTCTCTCTATCTTCTGCAGTGGTCGGGCATTGAGTCTTACTCAATTTCACACCTTGTAACACAGGCAAGAATCCTTTCTTTGCTTGATCCATTTTGAACTTCTTCAAAATTTTGTCAAGGTATGTTGTTTGTGAAAGTCCAATTAAGCGTCTTGATCTATCTCTATAGATCTTAATGCCTAATATGTAAGCAGCTTCACCGAGGTCTTTCATTGAAAAACTCTTATTCAAGTATCCCTTTATGCTATCCAGAAATTCTATATCATTTCCAATTAACAATATGTCATCCACATATAATATCAGAAATGCTACAGAGCTCCCACTCACTTTCTTGTAAATACAGGCTTCTCCAAAAGTCTTTATAAAACCAAATGCTTTGATCACACTATCAAAACGTTTATTCCAACTCCGAGAGGCTTGCACCAGTCCATAAATGGATCGCTGGAGCTTGCACACTTTGTTAGCTCCCTTTGGATCGACAAAACCTTCTGGTTGCATCATATACAACTCTTCTTCCAGAAAACCATTCAGGAATGCAATTTTGACATCCATCTGCCAAATTTCATAATCATAAAATGCGACAATTGCTAACATGATTCGGACAGACTTAAGCATCGCTACGGGTGAGAAGGTCTCATCGTAGTCAATCCCTTGAACTTGCCGAAAACCTTTTGCGACAAGTCGAGCTTTGTAGACAGTAATATTACCGTCAGCGTCAGTCTTCTTCTTGAAGATCCATTTATTCTCAATTGCTTGCCGATCATCGGGCAAGTCAACCAAAGTCCACACTTTGTTCTCATACATGGATCCCATCTCAGATTTCATGGCTTCAAGCCACTTTGCGGAATCTGGGTTCACCATCGCTTCTTCATAGTTCGTAGGTTCATCATGATCTAATAACATGACTTCCAGAATAGGATTACCATACCACTCTGGTGCGGATCTTACTCTGGTTGATCTACGAGGTTCAGTAGTATCTTGTTCTGAAGTTTCATGATCATTATCATTAGCTTCGTCACTAACTGGTGTAGGTGTCTCAGAAACAGTTTTCTGTGATGTACTACTTTCCAATAAGGGAGCAGGTACAGTTACCTCGTCAAGTTCTACTTTCCTCCCACTCACTTCTTTCGAGAGAAACTCCTTCTCCAGAAAGTTTCCGAATTTAGCAACAAAAGTCTTGCCTTCGGATCTGTGATAGAAGGTGTATCCAATAGTTTCCTTTGGATATCCTATGAAGACACATTTCTCCGATTTGGGTTCGAGCTTATCAGGTTGAAGCTTTTTCACATAAGCATCGCTGCCCCAAACTTTTAGAAACGACAACTTTGGTTTCTTGCCAAACCACAGTTCATAAGGCGTCATCTTAACGGATTTTGATGGTGCCCTATTTAACTTGAATGCGGCCGTCTCTAGAGCGTATCCCCAAAATGATAGCGGTAAATCAGTAAGAGACATCATAGATCGCACCATATCCAGCAAAGTACGATTACGACGTTCAGACACACCATTACGCTGAGGTGTTCCGGGTGGCGTTAGTTGCGAAACTATTCCACAATTTTTCAAATGTACACCAAACTCGTAACTCAAATATTCCCCTCCACAATCAGATCGTAGAAACTTTATTTTCTTGTTACGATGATTTTCAACTTCACTCTGAAATTCTTTGAACTTTTCAAATGTTTCAGACTTATGTTTCATTAAGTAGATATACCCATATCTGCTTAAATCATCTGTGAAGGTGAGAAAATAACGATATCCGCCACGAGCCTCAATATTCATCGGACCACATACATCTGTATGTATGATTTCCAACAAATCTGTTGCTCTCTCCATAGAACCGGAGGACGGCGTTTTTGTCATCTTGCCTATGAGGCACGGTTCGCAAGTACCAAGTGATTCATAATCAAGTGGTTCCAAAAGTCCATCAGAATGGAGTTTCTTCATGCGCTTTACACCGATATGACCCAAACGGCAGTGCCACAAATAAGTTGCACTATCATTATCAACTCTGCATCTTTTGGCTTCAACATTATGAATATGTGTGTTACTACTATCGAGATCCAACAAGAATAGACCACTCTTCAAGGGTGCATGACCATAAAAGATATTACTCATATAAATAGAACAACCATTATTCTCTGATTTAAATGAATAACCGTCTCGCATCAAACAAGATCCAGATATAATGTTCATGCTTAACGCTGGCACCAAATAACAATTATTTAGGTCTAATACTAATCCTGAAGGTAGATGTAGAGGTAGCGTGCCGACTGCGATCACATCGACTTTGGAACCGTTTCCCACGCGCATCGTCACCTCGTCCTTAACCAATCTTTGCTTGATCCGTAGTCCCTGTTTCGAGTTGCAAATATTAGCAACAGAACCAGTATCAAATACCCAGGTGCTACTGCGAGCATTAGTAAGGTACACATCAATAACATGTATATCACATATACCTTTGTTCACCTTGCCATCCTTCTTATCCGCCAAATACTTGGGGCAGTTCCGCTTCCAGTGACCAGTCTGCTTGCAATAGAAGCACTCAGTTTCAGGCTTAGGTCCAGGTTTGGGTTTCTTCTCTTGAGTAGCAACTTGCTTGCCGCTCTTTTTGAAGTTCCCCTTCTTCTTCCCTTTTCCCTTTTTCTTGAAACTAGTGGTCTTGTTGACCATCAACACTTGATGCTCCTTCTTGATTTCTACCTCCGCAGCTTTCAGCATCGCGAAGAGCTCGGGAATAGTCTTGTTCATCCCTTGCATATTATAGTTCATCACGAAGCTCTTGTAGCTTGGTGGCAGTGATTGAAGAGTTCTGTCAATGACGCTATCATCTGGAAGATTAACTCCCAATTGAATCAAGTGATTATTATACCCAGACATTTTGAGTATATGCTCACTGACAGAACTGTTCTCCTCCATCTTACAGCTATAGAACTTATTGGAGACTTCATATCTCTCAATCCGGGCATTTGCTTGAAATATTAACTTCAACTCCTGAAACATCTCATATGCTCCATGATGTTCAAAACATCGTTGAAGTACCGATTCTAAGCCGTAAAGCATGGCACACTGAACTATCGAGTAGTCATCAGCTTTGCTCTGCCAGACGTTCATAACATCTGGCGTTGCTCCTGCAGCAGGCCTGGCACCCAGCGGTGCTTCCAGGACGTAATTCTTCTGTGCAGCAATGAGGATAATCCTCCAGTTACGGACCCAGTCCGTGTAATTGCTACCATCATCTTTCAACTTTGCTTTCTCAAGGAACGCATTAAAATTCAACGGAACAACAGCACGAGCCATCTATCTACAATCAAACATAAACAAGCAAGATACTAATCAGGTATTAAGTTTCATGATAAATTTAAGTTCAGTTAATCAAGTTAAAGAACTCCCACTTAGATAGACATCCCTCTAATCCTCTAAGTGATTACGTGATCCAAATCAACTAAACCATAACCGATCATCACGTGAGATGGAGTAGTTTTCAATGGTGAACATCGTTATGTTGATCATATCTACTATATGATTCACGCTCGACCTTTCGGTCTCCGTGTTCCGAGGCCATATCTGTATATGCTTGGCTCGTCAAGTATAACCTGAGTATTCTGCGTGTGCAACTGTTTTGCACCCGTTGTATTTGAACGTAGAACCTATCACACCCGATCATCACGTGGTGTCTCAGCACGAAGAACTTTCGCAACGGTGCATACTCAGGGAGAACACTTCTTGATAATTTAGTGAGAGATCATCTTATAATGCTACCGTCAATCAAAGCAAGATAATATGCATAAAAGGATAAACATCACATGCAATCAATATAAGTGATATGATATGGCCATCATCATCTTGTGCTTGTGATCTCCATCTCCGAAGCACCGTCGTGATCACCATCGTCACCGGCGTGACACCTTGATCTCCATCGTAGCATCATTGTCGTCTCGCCAAGCTTATGCTTCCACGACTATCACTACCGCTTAGTAATAAAGTAAAGCATTACATCGCGATTTCATTTCATACAATAAAACGACAACCATAAGGCTCCTGCCAGTTGCCGATAACTCGGTTACAAAACATGATCATCTCATACAATAAAATTCAGCATCATGTCTTGACCATATCACATCACAACATGCCCTGCAAAAACAAGTTAGACGTCCTCTACTTTGTTGTTGCAAGTTTTACGTGGCTGCTATGGGCTTAAGCAAGAACCAATCTCACCTACGCATCAAAACCACAACAATAGTTTGAAAAATAGACTCCATTTTAACCTTCGCAAGGACCGGGCGTAGCCATACTTGGTTCAACTAAAGTTGGAGAGACAGTCGCCCGCAAGCCACCTATGTGCAAAGCACGTCGGGGGAACCGGTCTCGCGTAAGCGTACGCGTAATGTTGGTCCGGGTCGTCTCGTCCAACAATGCCGCCAAACCCAAGTATGACATGCTGGTAGGCAGTATGACTTATATCGCCCACAACTCACTTGTGTTCTACTCGTGCATATTACATCAACATAAATAACCTAGGCTCGGATGCCACCGTAGGGTTTCGTAGTAATTTCAAAAAAATTCCTACGCACACGCAAGATCATGTGATGCATAGCAACGAGAGGGGAGAGTGTTGTCTACGTACCCACGCAGACCGACTATGGAAGCGCTGACACAACATAGAGGAAGTAGTCGTACATCTTCACGATCCAACCGATCAAGCACCGAAACTACGACACCTCCGAGTTCGAGCACATGTTCAGCTCGATGACGATCCCTGGACTCCGATCCAGCAAAGTGTCGGGGAAGAGTTCCGTCAGCACGACGGCGTGGTGACGATCTTGATGCACTACAGCGGCAGGGCTTCGCCTAAACTCCGCTACAGTATTATCGAGGACTATGGTGGCTGGGAGCACCGCACACGGCTAAGGAATAGATCACGTGGATCAACTTGTGTGTTCTAGGGTGCCTCTGCCTCAGTATATAAAGGACTAGAGGGGGGATGCTGGCCGGCCAAGGTGTGGCGCGCCAGGAGAGTCCTACTCCCTCTGGGAGTAGGATTCCCCCCCCAAATCCTAGTTGGAATAGGATTCACGGAGGGGGAAAAGAGAGAGAGGGGGCTGGCCACCTCTCCTAGTCCTAATAGGACTATGGGAAGGGGGAGGCGCACAGCCCATGTAGGGCTGCCTCTTCTCTTTTCCACTAAGGCCCATCATGGCCCATTTAGCTCCCGGGGGGTTTCGGTAACCTTCCCGGTACTCCGGTAAAATTCCGATTTTACCCGGAACACTTTCGATATCCAAACATAGGCTTCCAATATATCAATCTTTATGTCTCGATCATTTCGAGACTCCTCGTCATGTCCGTGATCACATCCGGGACTCCGAACAACCTTTGGTACATCAAAATGCATAAACTCATAATATAACTGTCATTGTAACCTTAAGCGTGCGGACCCTACGGGTTTGTGAACAATGTAGACATGACCGAGACATGTCTCCGGTCAATAACCAATAGCAGGACCTGGATGCCCATATTGGCTCCTACATATTCTACGAAGATCTTTATCGGTCAGACCGCATAACAACATACGTCATTCCCTTTGTCATCGGTATGTTACTTGCCCGAGATTCGATCGTCGGTATTCCAGTACCTAGTTCAATCTCATTACTGGCAAGTCTCTTTACTCGTTCTGTAATACATCATCCCGCAACTAACTCATTTAGTTGCAATGCTTGCAAGGCTTAAGTGATGTGCATTACCGAGAGGGCCCCGAGATACCTCTCCGACAATCGGAGTGACAAAACCTAATCTCGAAATACGCCAACCCAACATGTACCTTTGGAGACACCTGTAGTACTCCTTTATAATCACCCAGTTACGTTGTGACGTTTGGTAGTACCCAAAGTGTTCCTCCGGTAAACGGGAGTTGCATAATCTCATAGTTATAGGAACATGTATAAGTCATGAAGAAAGCAATAGCAACGTACCAAACGATCGGGTGCTAAGCTAATGGAATGGGCCATGTCAATCAGATCATTCAACTAATGATGTGACCTCGTTAATCAAATAACAACTCATTGTTCATGGTTAGGAAACATAACCATCTTTGATTAACGAGCTAGTCAAGTAGAGGCATACTAGTGACACTTTGTTTGTCTATGTATTCACACATGTATTATGTTTCCGGTTAATACAATTCTAGCATGAATGATAAACATTTATCATGATTATAAGGAAATAAATAATAACTCTATTATTGCCTCTAGGGCATATTTCCTTCATTCCTCGGCAAGGATCTTGCCGAGGATCGTCGTCTTCTAATCCTCATCTGACCTTGAATATGTCTTCACAAAGATCTGCATGCCACCTTGGAGGTGTCTTCCCGAGCCCTGGCTCCACGCGGATGATGGATTTGGGGATCGTGGGCTCAAGGGTGGCTCACTCCATTGGTGTGGGGCGGGCTGTCCCGGCAAGGGTCTTGCCGGGGGAACCTGCTTCGTCCCTCTGCTCTTTGTGGTCTTGGTCTTGGCGTTGCTCTGGCCATCTTGGGCTTCGGTCTTACCTTGGCTCACCTCCTTTGCTCTGCTTGGTGTGGTCGCGGGCGCGGCTCTAACTGCCCGTGCACAGGTAAAGGGGTACAAAAATGTGCCCCTAGTTTTGTACACCGACAAGAGACCTCGGGCCTGGGCCACACATAAGCGCGACACGTTGTTGGGTCAGGCCAAAAACGGTGCGCGGCCAGGCGGGGCGGTTTTTACCGCGGTAACTACTCTGTCCGCTGCGCTTCTCCATGACCCGCGTTGAACGCGCGACGTGGGGGTCGTGCGCGCGCATGACGGAAGCATGCTGGCGTCATCACGTGGTGGACAGTAAAGAGACGGCTTGCGTGTCTCTTTGAGACCGCAGGGCCGCTTCCCATTTACTACCCTTGCTTGGGAACCGTCGCTCCACGCGTCCCTACTGCGCCCGCCTCCTGCGCCACGTTCGCTGCATGCATAATGCAGAGTGAATGATAGGCGTGCGGGATGTGGGAAGTTGTGCACATGCGTGGGTCGATTCCCACGCACCTTCAATGGAGTGGGGAGGGCAATCGACGGCCCCGCTTGTGGTCACTTTAACAAGCCGGATTGGCCGAGAGGGGGCAACCGAGCCCCGCCCTGCCCCTTTATAAGGAGGGGAGCGGGAGGAACGGTGCCTCTCAATCTTTCATCATCTGCCTCTCCCCATTCCTGCTTCCTTTCTTCTTCTGCCATGGCAAGGGGTCGTGGCGATGCCTCATCAGTGGCGGCGAGGGTTTCGGCCAAACAGCGCATCGCTCCTTCCCAAGAACTCGTAGCGGCGGGGCCGGCCGCAAGAGGAAGGGGGAGGGGGCAAGGTCGAGGCCGTCATGGTGCTCGAGGGAGAGGAGGACGGGGAGGCAGATCAGCCTCTCCTCTGCCAGCAGCTCCTCCTCCGATGGAGGGCAACGCCGGGGACAACCCCTGCGAATTCTTCGTCAGGCTGCGCCAGCCACCACGTCGTCGCCTTCGCCTCCCGACTCCATTCGCGCAGGAGAAGGAGCTGGATCCACCGCAGGTGTTGCGGTTGCATATGAGGGGTTGCAGGATCAGCGGCACATGGGCCGACGTCGAGTTCCCTGCCCCTCACGTCATGTATCTCCACCGAGGGTGGAAGACCTTTGCTCGCCTCCACAGCTTGATGGATGGGCTCGCTCTCCATTTCAAACTAATGGAGGGTGGCCTTCTCTCCCTCAAGATCTTCAGCCACTTCGGGACTCGCGTAAGGTGCTGGGTGGAGAGCTCTTCTGATTACAAAGATTCCTCCTTGAGCGAGAGTGGCGAGGAAGACAACGGCAGCGACGACGAGGCTAGCGGGCGGCAGGATGACAGGTCCGACTAGGTGTCGGGCGCCGCTCCGAGCGGCACCGGCGACCCCATCATCCGTGTCGCCGGCTCCTTGAACTTCTCGGGGTCGTCTCCTTGGGCGGCTGGTGTTGGGAGGCTGCATAAGAGGAAGAGGGCGGGCGGCAAGGCCGTCAAGTCGGAGTATGCGGGCACCGACGCCTTCGTCGCGTACCGATGTCCTGCCGCCTCGTCTTCGAGCTCTGCCTCCGGCGCCGCCATCCCCATCCAGCCCTTGGACGGCCACCAAGATGTTCTCTTGGTGTCTTCTGCCACTCGTAGCTCGCCTAGGCGCCCCTTTTTCCCTTCTGTTTCCTTGCTCCATTTCCTGGAGAGAGGGACAAGAAAGGGATTACGGGCACCTTATCTCTTTTTAGTCTTGTAAGCCTTCGGGCCTTTGTCAACTTTAGAACTTGTAATCCCCTTGTTCGTGTTTTTCATTTCGTATGAACTGTACCTGTACAGAATGTTTTTAATGAAAAAGGGATGTTTGCTGGGTTTTTCGTTCATAGGTGAAACCCACGACAAGGAGTAAATCCTTGTTACCTTTAAGATAAACATTTTCTCACCCGGCAACAGGCCTTGTCGTCCCCCCACTTCGTTCGACCTTTCTAACGCCCTTGGCGGAGGCAGGGATGAGGTGGGCTTAGGCTCCTCGTTTCATTTCCTTGTTGCCGCGATTACGACCAAACTCGGTCCCAGGAAACGAGTCCCAGGGTCCGGAATGAGGGGAGCACGGTAGCCTAAGGATAAAAATGAGGTTTCACATACCTCAGTCCATAATGAAACGCATGATAAGGGATAGAGAACTTATCAGAATCTGCAGCCCCCAGCAACCTTGGCTTGCCGCGGGTGGATCTTTGCTCTTGTAGCCCCCGGCAATTCTAGCTTGCCGGGGTCGGGCGCCGGTCCGTCCCCTTTCTTCCAAAGCAGCTCGGCAAGGATATTCATGTGTCCTGCGAACACTGAGGAAGGAAGGAAGTACCCCGGCGAAGATGCCGGCGTGGAAACCGACTCCTCGGATGAGGATAGTGCCACCCCGGTGAAGAAAGGCCGGCGCCGCAACCGGAAGCGCAAAGGAAAAGCAGTGCTTGCCGTTGAGGGATCTGATGACACCGGCTCCACCAAGAAAACCAAGGCAGACGACCCCGGCAAGGAGAATGCCAGATGTGTCGCTTGCCGGGCCTTGGTGGCTGCCGAGAAGTCAGGAAACTCCGACAAGCAATACTGCAAGATCCATCGCACCAAAGGCCACGCTCTCCAAGACTGTCGACAGGTTGAGCTCCTCGCTGAGAAGCAGAGGGATGAATATGAGAGGCGGGACAAGGAGAAGGGTCAAGATGGTGCTGAGGGGTCCGGCAAGAAGCGTGACGGCCAGGCGGGCCGTCGCAGCAAGGATAAGCAGCAGGAGAGGCCCGCTCGGGGCCGTGACAAGAAGCCAGAAGACGACGATCATGAAGAGGACGACGAGTCCGGCGACCAAGAGTTTCAGAAAGCTACGGAGGCCATGTGCGTCGACGGCAGCGCCTCGCTGCATACTTCTCACCGCCAGCTTAAACAGTGAGCGCGAGAGATTATGGCGACAGATCCGTCGTTCGATGCCCAGAAGCCGCTGAAGTGGTCCAGAACACCTATCATTTTCGACACCGAGGATCACCCCGATCGCACTACTGCGGTCGGGTGCTTTCCGTTGTTGGTTTCGCCAACAATACGCAATCTCAAGGTGACGAAGATGCTAGTCGATGGCGGGGCCGGTCTGAACTTGATCTCGCCTGCCATGATCGAGAAACTACAGATTCCTAATGGAGACCTCGAAGAGACGGGTACATTTCAGGGGGTCAACCCGGGAAGAAGCCAACCCAAGGGAAAGGTCACGCTTCCCGTGACCTTCGGAAGTGACCTGAACTACAGGACAGAGATGATCGTGTTTGATGTTGCCAAGATCCCCTTGCCCTACAACGGGATCCTTGGCCGCCCAGCGCTGGCCAAGTTCATGGCGGCATCACACTATGCCTACAACACCCTGAAGATGCCAGGCCCTGTGACGATCATCACCATCCCCTCCGAGAAGAAAGATGCGCTAATTTGTGCTGATCAGCTATACCAGCAAGCAGTTGCAGCAGCTGCCGCCACTAGGGCACTTGCTCCTGCCACTGGGAAGAAGAAGAAGAGGCCCGATGAGACCTCGGACACCCACTCCGGCAGGCGTTGCTCTTCGAAGTGTAGCGCCGCCGTCGAGGATGTGCCAGAGAGCTCCACCGGCAGGAACAAGAAGCCCAGGGCCATTCCACCGGGAACCAAGAAGGTTTCTGTCAATGAGGATGGCACGGGAGGAGCTTTCACCATAAGCTCCACCCTCGACGACAAATAGGAAGACGCGCTCGTCACCTTCCTGCGGGCGAATGTCGATGTGTTTGCCTAGCAAGCTTCCGACATCCCCGGCGTTCCCAGGGAGGTGATTGAGCACCACCTTGCTGTCTGTCCTCATGCACAGCCCGTCAAGCAGAAGGTCAGAAAGCAAGCTTTGGAACGACAAGAGTTTATCACAGAAGAGATCCGGAAACTGGAGGCAGCGGGTCTGGTAAGAGGGGTGCTCCATCCGACGTGGTTGGCCAATCCGGTCGTAGTGCGCAAGGCGAATGGGAAGTGGAGGCTGTGTATTGATTACACAGATATCAATAAGGCTTGCCCTAAAGACCCCTTCTCGTTGCCACGCATTGACTAGATTGTTGACTCCACGGATGGGTGTGATCTGTTGTCATTCCTCGATGCCTACTCCGGCTACCACCAGATTTTCATGATGGTAGAAGACGAAGAGAAACAACATTCATCACCCCATGTGGTATGTATTGTTTCATACGGATGCCTTTCGGGTTGAAGAGTGTTGGTTCAACGTTTGCAAGGGCGGTCCAGATTGGTTTTGAACCCTAGCTCCATAGAAATATGGAGGCTTATATGGATGACATGGAGGTCAAAACCAAGAACAGGGCAACCCTCATCGCAGACTTGCAAGAAACATTTGCAAACCTGCGCAAGATCAACCTCAAGCTAAACCCTGAGAAGTGCGTCTTCGGAGTCCCGTCCGGCAAACTTCTTGGGTTCTTTGTGTCACAGCATGGGATAGAGGCCAATCCAGACAAGATCAAAGCTATAGAGCAGATTGAAGCACCCAAGGGAATCAAGGATGTGCGTCGGCTTGCTGGTTGTGTCGCCGCCATGGGCAGGTTCATTTCCAAGTCTGCCGAGCGCGCCCTCCCCTTTTTCAAAATCCTGAAAAAGGCGGGCCCAGTGGAGTGGACGCCAGAAGCCGAAGCAACACTACAAGATTTGAAGAGGTACCTCTCCTCCGCGCCAACACTAGTTGCGCCTAGGCCCCAGGAGCCGTTGCTGCTGTACTTAGCAACAACGAACCAGGTGGTCAGCGCCGCACTAGTGGCGCAGAGAGAGGTTGACGACGAGGCAATGGCAGCAATAGAGCCTGACACCACCAATGCAGAGACGACACGGCCGGTTGAAGTGTTGCTGAGGAAGAAAATGATGCAGCACCCGGTCTACTTTGTTAGTTCCCTCCTGCAGGGGGCTAGGTCAAGGTACTCCGGCGTGCAGAAACTGCTCTTCGGCCTTCTTATGGCCTCGAGGAAGCTACGTCATTACTTCCAGGCACACGAGATCACTGTCATCACTCGCCTCCCCCTGCAACGGATATTGCACAATCCGGATGCAACGGGAAGGATTGTGGAATGGGCACTAGAGCTGTCCAGCTTTCGCCTCAAGTTTGAAAGCACTTCGACGATTCGGAGCTGAGTCCTGGCAGAGTTCATTGCAGAATGGACCGCAACACCTGATGAAGGAGCCCAAGAGACTGCTCTCGCCGGCAAGGAGGCAAGTTGCAATTGGATCATATACTTTGATGGAGCTTTCTCCTTACAAGGTGCCTGGGCTGGCGTACTGCTAGTCGCGCCCACCGGAGAGCACCACAAGTACGTGGTCCAGATGCACTTCCCCAGGGAGGCGTCGACCAACAACACAACAGAGTACGAGGGGCTGCTTGCCGGTCTCAGGATCGCGGTGGACCTCGGAGTCAAGAAACTCATCGTCAGGGGTGACTCGCAGCTTGTCGTCAAGCAAGTCAATAAGGATTACCAGAACCCGTTGATGAAGGCCTACGCTGATGAAGTGAGAAAGCTGGAAGAGCGCTTCGACGGTATACAGGCTGAACACGTTCCCCGAGCGGAGAACGACATCGCCGACTACCTGTCAAAGCGCGCTGCCACTACAAGAAATATGTCAACTTGTGACCACCACTATTGGTCATTGAAAGGTCACAAATTTCCATTTGCGACCTTTTTGTGACCAAAAACAGAAGGTCAAAAGCTGGCGGTCGTAAACTGACTATAGCGACCTTTCTTCTGGAATGGTCGAAGACGTTTACGACCAAAATACGTCTACTGTGGCGTTTTAGTCACTAGCAACCTCCCCAGGCCACGTAGGCATCCAGCGTGGCAAGCTGATCTAGCACAAGATTCAGCCCGGTCCGATTACGTGTTCTACATGGGCCGAGCCCATTAATTCGGCCTTTTTAGTTATCTTTTTTTTGTCATTTCGGTCTGCTACATGGGCCTGGCCTAATATTTCAGCCTTTTTGTTTTTGGGTCAAGGCCTTTCTGGCTCAACGGTTCATATTTATTAGGAGATGGGTCCAATACTCAAATGGGTCCCGATTGTCATGTTCTAATATGTGGGTCCATGTTTTCTATTCATCGGTAAATAAATAACCAATATTCAAATCAAAACAACTAGAAAGCACAGATAATACTTCAAATATCAGCCAAAATAAGTCTGTTACATCATATAACTTAGATACTATGGTAATCACAGCCACAAGCTCTACAAGTCTCTACAAGTGTAATCACAACCACAAGCTCTACAAGTGCCCTTTGACAGCTTCGAGTAGCCCTTCGGTTTCTATCAGTCCCGATTTGAGGAACACACCAGGCTTCAGGGTCTTCTCCATAGTGTCGACCAAAGATCTCACCCTTCATCGGCATCAGAGTGATGCACCTGAACATGGCAGGGAAAAGGATTACCTGCCAAAAGCCAAATTTATACAAGATATCAGCCTTTCAGTGGTGCAGAATATCAGAGAACCATGCTTCAGCATTACAGGGCATGGAAACGTAAAATACAATTTTTTCACAAAGGGCGTACAATCGCAAATTTACTATCCACAACATTAAATTGGAAAAAACAAATGAAACAGTGAAGTGCATGTCAGCCTTAGTGTTTCTATTTCCTACAAATGAGTGAGACCATGGTGTTTCAACCTTTTGTAGAACACTATTCTATAACAATATATATTGAGCATGCTACAGCAGAAGCTTGAATTTATGGTTTCTATACTTCTACATTATACATCCTCAGTAATATAGACCTTTTTTCTACATACTGTACACGGCAAAAGGAGAAAAATTCTAATAAATTCATTACACGCTTGCCAATAAAAATGACAAGTTAACTACACACCAGGGAACATAAACTTGAGAGGTTGAGATCAAGGCCTATCAACTACATCATATATATGCATTAAAAAAGAAGGCCATATGGACGACCAATGCATCATAATTATCGGTTTTAAACACTACAGGACCAGAAAGTAGGTGCTACTTCAAGTTTTAGAACTCAACCATTCATCAGTAATAGTAGCAATTTAATCTTACTAAAGATAGGCACTACAGCCAGAACTTACACGCAAAGATCCTGGAATTTTATGCACAACACCAGCAGATTAGCTATATGAACACAATACCAGAATTTTATGCATCATGAATGAAGAAATCAAAATAGGATGCTTCGCTTTACTTATGTGCGGAGGATAAGCAAAAGTAGCATCACATGCTTTTCCTATTTGCTTTGCTTTCCTATTAGCATCTCCGGTCAATCAAACAGGATGCAGCAAGTGATTACATTAACCCCGATTCAAATATTTGAAGTACTGGACAATCATTTTATGCAGCCATTCATAAACATACTACTACAAGGGAATTACAACTTTTATTTTAAGCATAATGATTAAGTACGTAAACTTTCCTCAAGAGTCCCTACACACTACTACTCAACTACTATACGTGCGTAGTACTCTGTCAGTAAGAAGCAGAGGAGATTGAAACGTAAGGACCATGTGTGTGTGTAGAAAACACACACAATAAACACTAAACATCACTAGTCACCCTACACACAGCAAACTTCAGATGTTCAGAACAGATCAACATGTTGAGCAGTTAGGGAATCATGAGAAGGAAGTAGGAGGGTGGATCATGATGGTCTCACCTTGTTACCGTCGTCCTCATCCAAGCCCAGCGACCAAGTACACATCCAAGCCAGTTCACGAATCCATGGGTGCTAGCTTGCCTACCAGCACCAGCATTGTGCCCCTGGATGCCACATAAACAACCTTACTTGTAAGCATAGATAGAGAAGAACAAAAGCGAAACAACAAACTAATGCTACAGTGCCTCCGAGTATAATCTTAATATAGCCAGCAACACTTAAAAGAAATAATATCTTTAGAAGATTCCATACAAAGTAGAACAGTTGTACTTGGCAATGCACACATAGCTACTGGTAACTGGTTATTTTGGTTCATTGTCATCAAACTAAAAAAGAACCAAAGGAACATACAAAGAGTACAAGAACAAACAAAGCTCATTGTCTGATTTCATTTTAGCTAATAGAATGTTGTGACAGCAAATGTGAAATGCTTGATGATGTACATGAATTCACATTTAGAAGGAAAGAAATGTAATGTAGAAGTTTCCATATCTGAAAATAATGTTGTGACAGCAATGTACTGGTCAACTGGTTCAATCAGGAGCAACAATACATATTTCCCTAAACCTAACATTTCCATAGTGTGTAATCCAATTGGGTAGATCGATCTTCGGGGTTGCTGACTTGCACAAAGAGGAAGAAGAGGGGGGAGAGAGAGAGAGCTACCTTCCATTGCATGGCATCAGTCAAGGTCAGAGCCCTCCTCTCCCTCAGCTTCTACATCAGCCAAGAATGTCCTCCTCTCTGGCATGTCCATGGCCCTGCAGCCTCTCCATGGCCTGGCCCCTTCAACTGCCTCTGCGTGCACATCACACATCAGTTCGGGGGAAGAAGGAAGAAGCAGAGGAGGGAGAAGGAGAGAAGGCACTCACGCGTCAGATGATTTGCCGGCTTCGGGCGGCGGTGCAGGTACACCCTTCCATGGGAGCCGACGAGGGAGGCGGGTCAGTCACCTTCTCTGCATGGCGACTTCCTGGTGGGCATCTCGGTGGGCATCCTGACAGGGCCCTTGACCCGGAGCAGCTTGTCCTTGGCGCCCCTCACCAGATCGGAGCACACTGTGGCTGGCACACACGGAACACGCACGCGTCAGTCAGATCGATGAGATCAACGAGACCAGAAGAGCAGGAAGAAGAAGGGGATCCACCCATCATCATCACCCGACGCTGGACTGGGCGACGTAGTAGAAGCACGTGGCGCAGCCGTGGAGGCAGACGAGGCCGCGCGACGAGGCGCGAATCCAGCTCGATGACGGTGTGGATCTGGAAGGCCCGCTATGGCGGTGGTGGATCTGGCCACCGCCGGACCATCTCCGACTCGAGGGAGGAAGGCGTGGTCATGGGAGGGAGGGAGGAAGGCGCTGGATCGAATCGAGGCACGCCCGCGCCGGCATGCACGCACGCCGGATCGGGACTAGTGGATATGGGGGATGAAGGCGAGGGGAGGCGGATGGCGGAGACGAGGTCGGCGGTGGGTGGGGGCGGCAGTGGTGAGCGGCAGTGGTGGGAATCACGGTTGCGACGAGGGAGGGGAAGGCGAGGAGCGAGGCGATGAGGAGCGGCGGGAGCAGGTGGTCGTCGACGAAGGCGAGGAGGAGCGGCTTGAGGTGGGAGGGGAGGTCGCGGTGGGGTCGGCCGCTGTAGGCGGCGGCGGTCCAATCGGGTGAGAGGGGTTCGACGGGAGGGGTTAGGGATTGGGCTGCGGGTCATGGGGTGAGGAGTGGTGTGCGGTGGGTGAGTGGTGTGCGGGGGAGAGGGTGGCATTCGGCCACTGATAGGTGGGCCCGTGAGGAATTAGGCCCACATGTCAGCACCCTCAACGGCATGTGGTGTTCGTGAGGGGAGGTGCTTCCGGGTAGGTGTGGGCGGGGGAGAGGGTGAGGGGTGTGGGCCGTTGGATCTGCTAGTATCCGACGGTCTCTAATGCTTGATCCGCGTGACATACCCATAGACCAATCAGAACGAAGTGCACGCTTTAATGACGTTATGACCATCTAAAATGGTCGTAATTGATTAACAATAGGCGCTACCAACGCAGCACCACGGCGCCCGGCGAAGCTCCATTGCAGTGTGAGCTCCAATGCAGCACCATGACGCCCGGTGGTAAGTTTCCTTCTCTTTTTATGACAATGTTTGTTAAGTTTCCAAATAATTAGTAGTGCTATTCCTCGAATAGGAAAAATCATTTTCCACTTTCCGAGTGCCCAAAATGAACTTTTTTGTGAAGGACCTACCATATATTTGTTGCAAATTTGGACCAAATCAATTTTCTAAAATACTAGGCCATATTTAATGCACAATTGACCAAATGGTTGGGTATCAAAAGTTTTTGATACACCTCTAGTGAAAAAGACAAATTTTCGCCGATTCAGCTGGAAGCGGGTCAAATTTGAACTGCAGCTGCCACATAGTTTGCTTTTTATTTTTTCTAAAAATCATTTTTAGGTACAAAAGTATCTATTTAATCAGAGAAACACCAAGAAAATTCCAAGATTCAACCACTAGCTAGGAACGGTCATTCCCGTCGTTTTGACTGCATTTTGAAACGGGCATAAAAAATTCAAAAAAAACCAAAAAATTGGGAAACCTTCGCATTGTGTCATTATATGTGGCCAAGTTCCCAGGAAAAATAACAAACTTGTAATACGGCAATTATTTCAAAAAAGTGTTCTCAAAAACGAGCTATCACGTGTGGAGATCAATGGCTTTCAAGCCAAATGATCAATCTTATGGCCACATTCATGGCATAGTTTGTTCAAATGATCTCATATTGTGCACAAGGGTGCATATTGGAATGGCAAACAATGTTGCCTAAGCAAGTTTTCATTTTCTTTGGACGAAAAAACCATTTTCCATTTTTCGAGTGCCCGAAAGGAGGTTTTTTTGTGAAGGACCTCCAAAATAATTGTTGTAAAATTGGACCAAATCATTTTTATAAAATACTAGGACATATTTAATGCACAATTGACAAAATGGTTGGGTGTAAAAAGTTTTGATCCACCTCTCGTGAAAAAGACAAATTTCCGTCGATTTAGGTGAAAGCGGGTCAAATTTGAACTGCAGGTGCCTCATAGTTTGCTATTTATTTTTTCCAAAAATCATTTCTAGGTACATAAGTATCTATTTAATCAGAGAAACACCAAAAAAATTCCAAGATTCAACCACTAGCTAGGAACGGTCATTCCCGCTGTTTTGATCGTATTTTGAAACGGGCATAAAAAGTTCAAAAAAAATCAAAAAATTGGGAAACCTTCGCATTGTGTCATCATATGTGGCCAAGTTCCTAGAAAAAATAACAAACTTGTAATACGGCAATTATTATAAAAAAGTGTTCTCAGAAACGAGCTATCATGTGTGGAGATCAATGGCTTTCAAGCCAAATGATCAATCTTATGGCCACATTCATGGCATAGTTTGTTCAAATGATCTCATATTGTGCACAAGAGTGCATATTGGAATGGCAAACAATGTTGTCTAAGGAAGTTTTCATTTTCGTTGGACGAAAAAACCATTTTCCATTTTTCGAGTGCCCGAAAGGAGGTGTTTTTGTGAAGGAACTACCAAATAATTGTTGCAAAATTGGACCAAATCATTTTTATAAAATACTAGACCATATTTAATGCACAATTGACAAAATGGTTGGGTGTAAAAAGTTTTGATCCACCTCTTGTGAAAAAGACAAATTTCCGTCCATTCAGTTGGAAGCGGGTCAAATTTGAACTGCAGGTGCCTCATAGTTTGCTATTTATTTTTTCCAAAAATCATTTCTAGGTACATAAGTATCTATTTAATTAGAGAAACACCAAAAAAATTCCAAGATTCAACCACTAGCTAGGAACGGTCATTCCCGCCGTTTTGACCGTATTTTGAAACGGGCATAAAAAATTCAAAAAAAAAACGAAAAATTAGGAAACCTTCACGTTGTGTCATCATATGTGGCCAAGTTCCTAGAAAAAATAACAAACTTGTAATACGGCAATTATTATAAAAAAGTGTTCTCAGAAACGAGCTATCATGTATGGAGATCAATGGCTTTCAAGCCAAATGATCAATCTTATGGCCACATTCACGGCATAGTTTGTTTAAATGATCTGATATTGTGCACAAGAGTGCATATTGGAATGGCAAACAATGTTGTCTAAGGAAGTTTTCATTTTCGTTGGACGAAAAAACCATTTTCCATTTTTCGAGTGCCCGAAAGGAGGTTTTTTTGTGAAGGAACTACCAAATAATTGTTGCAAAATTGGACCATATCATTTTTATAAAATACTAGGCCATATTTAATGCACAATTGACAAAATGGTTGGGTGTAAAAAGTTTTGATCCACCTCTCGTGAAAAAGACAAATTTCCGTCGATTCAGGTGGAAGCGGGTCAAATTTGAACTGCAGGTGCCTCATAGTTTGCTATTTATTTTTCCCAAAAATCATTTCTAGGTACATAAGTATCTATTTAATCAGAGAAACACCAAAAAATTTCCAAGATTCAACCACTAGCTAGGAACAGTCATTCCCGCCGTTTTGACCGTATTTTGAAACGGGCATAAAAAATTCAGAAAAAATTGAAAAATTAGGAAACCTTCGCATTGTGTCATCATATGTGGCCAAGTTCCTAGAAAAAATAACAAACTTGTAATACGGAAATTATTATAAAAAGTGTTCTCAGAAACGAGCTATCATGTATGGAGATCAATGGCTTTCAAGCCAAATGATCAAACTTATGGCCACATTCATGGCATAGTTTGTTCAAATGGTCTGATATTGTGCACAAGAGTGCATATTGGAATGGCAAACAATGTTGTCTAAGGAAGTTTTCATTTTCGTTGGACGAAAAAACCATTTTCCATTTTTCGAGTGCCCGAAAGGAGGTTTTTTTGTGAAGGAACTACCAAATAATTGTTGCAAAATTGGACCAAATCATTTTTATAAAATACTAGGCCATATTTAATGCACAATTGACAAAATGGTTGGGTGTAAATTTTTTTGATCCACCTCTCGTGAAAAAGACAAATTTCCGCCGATTCAGTTGGAAGTGGGTCAAATTTGAACTGCAGCTGCCTCATAGTTTGCTATTTATTTTTTCCAAAAATCATTTCTAGTTACATAAGGACCTATTTAATCATAAATACATGGTTTGGTGGCGATACGTCGAGGTTTGGGCGACGGCCGAGGGCCCCAACTCTAGAGCGCGTAAACTCGCATGCCCGCCGCGTGGTCACCGCACGACCGTGACGTTGCCATGTGTTCTGCGTGGCCTAGGCATGTCTAGTGGGTTGGGCACTCCCCAGGTTGGTGCTAGGAAGAAAATTACAACATAAGATTCTCATGAGGATACCGATCGATGCTCAAACATGAATTAGCAGCCGAGTGTTTGATTAGCGGTACGGGAAATGTACATGGCTGATGGGCGTGAGTTTTGGCTGAGGATGATCAGTTACTAAAAAGACCGCGTTCACAAATTTTCAGCTCAAAAGGAGGAGCCTAGGTGGTACTTGCTTTGCAAACTACCACACTGGACATAACTACGAATGTTGAAGCTCGGCTCAAAATAATGAATGTATTGAGCTGGCATTTGGTGGAGCATGGTTATTTGGGCATAGGAAAGCACTGTAGAAAATGGATACTATTTGGACATGCCAAAGTGGTACTTCCTTCACAAACTGTTGTTTTGAACAGAATAGGAAAATGAATATTTTTGAATTATTTTTGAACTAGGAAAGGAAGGTTTTTACATATTTGACGAAGATATGACCCAAAGAATTTATGAGATTTTTTTGGGAATTTTGGGAATGACAGAAATATAGGTTGCTTCACAACCTAGGGCAAAAACTGCCACATGGACATGACACATAGGCAAAACTGATGAGATGGCGCCTAGTCATCGCAACCCACCACAATTTACAAGGCTATGACCATCTATATTGGTCGTTAACAACTAGAAATAAGGCAGCGGACTAGCGCTGTTTGCTTTATGGCCATTTCGTGTAAGGAAATTATGACCTTTCTGACCAAAATGGTCGCAATGGTTTAGGGTTTGGAGCCCCCAGATAGCTTTTGACCAATTGGTCTAAAATGGTCATAAATTTATGACCATTTCTTCCAGGGTCACTGACAGAAGGTCATAAGTTGACATATTTCTTGTAGTGTGCCCTCAAGCTACCTGTGGAACCAGGTACCTTTGTGCTTCAGCTAACTCAGCCATCCGTTGATCCATCAATAGAGCAGAACAAGAGGAGGAAATCAGGGCCCGACAAGTACTTTCCCGCTGAGCTCCTCGGAGCCGCCGGCAAGGATGTTGCCGGGAACACTGAGCCCGCCTCGGGATGGCTAGCCCCGACGGAGCGTCAAGCTCTTGCCGTCGAGACAGCCGCTCCTCTGGTGGAGGAAACGCCTTTAGTCCTCGCCGTCGAGCCCCAGGCTCCAGCGTGGGCACAGCATACCGTCTGATTCCTCCAAACGGGGGAACTTCGTGAGGAGCAGGAAGATGCGGAAAAAGTAGCCCGTCGCTCTGCCGTGTACCAGTTCGTCGATGACGTCCTGTACAGGAAGAGGCCGAACGGTGTGAAATTGAAGTGTATCCCTCGAGAGGAAGGACTGGAGCTGTTGGCGGAGATACACGAAGGCATATGTGGATCCCACATTGGGTCAAGGGCCCTTGCTGGCAAGGCATTCCGGCAAGGCTTCTTTTGGCCCACCGCCCTCTAGGATGCAATGGCACTAGTCACCAAGTGTGAAGCGTGTCAGTTCCATTCGAAGAAGCTTCATCAGCCAGCTCAAGCCCTTCAAACCATTCCTCTCTCCCGGCCCTTCTCGGTCTGGGGGCTCGACATACTGGGCCCTTTCCCCTGCGCTGTCGGGGGCTTTGAGTACTTGTACGTTGCAATCGACAAGTTCACAAAGTGGCCGGAGGTGGAGGCAGTGAGGAAGGTCACAGCTCAGTCAGCCGTCAAGTTCTTCAAGGGACTAGTGTGCTGTTTTGGCGTGCCCAACAGGGTCATCACCGACAACGGCACACAGTTCACAAGCTGCTCCTTCATGCAATATATCCAAGACCTCGGCAGCAAAGTCTGTTTCGCTTCCGTTGCTCACCCGCGGAGCAATGGTCAAGCTGAGAGGGCAAATGCTGAAGTGTTGCGAGGACTACGGACCAAGACCTTTGACAGGCTGCACAAGAGCGGAAGGCGCTGGATTGATGAGTTGCCGACGGTTCTTTGGTCGATCAGGACGACGCCAAATCGAGCCACCGGTCAGACACCCTTTGCCCTGGTATACGGGGCAGAAGCAGTTCTCCCCACTGAACTCATATACGGGTCACCTCGAGTGCTCGCTTATGATGAGCTTGAGAAAGAGCAAGTGCAGCAAGATGACGCAATGCTCCTTGAGGAAGATCGTCTTCGGGCGGCTGTGAGAGCAGCACGCTACCAGCAAGCCTTGCGCCGCTACCATAGCCGCAAGGTCCATGCCCGAAGCCTTGAGGAAGGCGACCTTGTTCTTCGGCGCGTTCAATCGGCCAAGAATTCCAACAAGTTGACACCAAAGTGGGAAGGCCCTTATCGGGTAATACGAGTCACCAGGCCGACGCAGTCCGCCTGGAGACCAAAGATGCCGTTCCGGTGAGTAACACCTGGAACATTGAGCATCTTCGCAAGTTTTACCCATAAGGCGCGGCTTGTCGGGCCTCCCGGCAAGCCACCTTTTGTACAAGCATTGCCGATGATGCATGTAACCCTTTGTACAAAGCCAGGCGCAGACCTTGAGCATAAATAAATGAAGCGTTGGCGCCCCAAGCTATAGCATGCATGCTAGGTCGAGTCTCGTCCTTGGTCAGGGTTGATAGTGCTTAGCGGCGGCTAACCCCTAGCTTAGAGGTCGAGTGTGCGTCTCTTTGCCGTTCTTTTGTCTCCTTTGGTTCGCAGGGCTCGGATATCCTTGCCGGATCACTTGAGGATGAAAAAAGAGAAGAGGGACGGACCAGCATCTAGACCCCGGCAAGCCAGTATTGCCGGGGGTTGCAAGTACAAAGATTCACCCACGGCGAACCAGAGTTGCCGGGGGCTACAGCTTCAGATAAGTTCTTCATCCCTCATCATACATTCTTTTATGAACTGAGGTATGTGAAAACTCATTTCTTCCTAGAGCTACCCTGCTCCCCTAACTCTAGGCCCCAGGGCTCGTTCCTGGGGCCAGGTTTGGTCATAGTCGCGGCAGCAAAAGGGTGAAACAAGGAGCCTTAACCCGCCTCATCCCTGCCTCCGCCAAAAGCGTGAGGAAGGTCGAGCGACGTGGGAAGACGGCAAGGCCTGCTGCCGGGCAAGGAAATGTTTGTCTTAAAGATATCAAGGATTTACTCCCTGATGTGGGTCCTACCCGCAAACAAATGACCCGGCAAGCATCCCCTTTTCATTAAAAACATTCCACTCAGGTACAGTTCATGGAGAATGAAAAACATGAATGATGGGATTACAAGCTTTAAATTCAGCTAAGGCCCGAAGGCTTACAAACTAAAAAGAGATAAGGTGCCCGTAATCCCTTTCTTGTCCCTCTCCTCAGGAGGCAGGTCAAGGAGGTGAAAAGGGCAAAAGGGTCGCCTAGACGAGCTACGGGTGGCAGAAGACACCAAGAGAACATCTCGGTGGTCGTCTGAAGGCTGGATGGTGATGGCAGCGCCGGAGGCAGTGCTCGAAGACGAGGCGGCAAGACGTCAGCACGCGTCGAAGGCGTCGTGCCCGCGTACCCCGAGTTGACGGCCTTGCCGCCCGCCCTCTTCCTCTTTTGAAGCCTCCCAACGCCAGCCGCCCAAGGAGACGACCCCGAGGAGTTCAGGGAGCCAGCGACACGGATGATGGGGTCGCCGGTGCCGCACAAGGCGGCACCCGACACCTAGTCGGGCCCGTCATCCTGCCGCCTCCTACCCTCGTCGTCACTGCCGCTGTCCTCCTCGTCGCCCCCGCTCGAGGAGGAGTCTTCGCTATCAGAAGAGCTCTCCACGTAGCACCTTGCGATGGTCCCGAAGCATCCGAAGACCTTGACGGAGAGGAGGCCGCCCTCCATCAGCTTGAAAAGGAGAGTGAGCCCCTCCATCAAGCGGTGGATACGGGCGAACAACTTCCACCCCCGTCGAAGATACATCACATGAGGAGCTGGGAAGTCAACGCGAACCCGCGTGCCACTGATCCCACAGCCCCTCATGTGCAGCCGCAGTGACTCCAGCGGATCCAGCTCCATCTCCCGTGCAAATGGGGTCGGGAGACGAAGGCGACGACGAGGCGGCCGGCGCAGCCTGACGAAGAACTTGCAAGGGTCGTCCCCAACGTGGCCCTCCATGGGGGGGACTGCTGGCGGGGGCGAGGCCGGCGTGCCGCCCCGTCCTCCTCTTCCCCGAGCACCTTGGCCTCGCCCATGGCCTCGCCCTCTCCTCCTTCCCCTCACGGCTGGCTCCGCCACCACAGGAGCAGGAGGGACGCGTTGTCGAGCGGCGACCCTCGTCGCCACCGTCGAAGGAAGGATTCCCTTTCTCCATGGCAGATGGAAGGAGAAGCAGAAGCTAAAGGAAGGAGAAGATGAAAGAATGCGGGATGCCATCCCCCCTCCCACTCTTTATAAAGGAACGGGGTGGGGGCTTGGCCACCCCGCTCAGCCAATCAAGACGCGGAAGGCGCAGGGAACTGGGGCCGACCCGCCGCCCCGTCCCGCGGCGGCCCAGTTTCCCGCCTCCACCGATCGCCGCCCCAAGCGCATGAAAGCCACGTGGCGGGCGTGGAGGACCAAGGCGACAGGTGAGGCGACCGCTCCCCACCCCGTGATCATGGGGAGTGGGCGCCTTGAAGACCGTGCCTCGGCCCCGTTCAGTAAATGGGCCGCGCCTCCACGCCCCCCTCCGTTTATGGGGAAGGCGCGAACCGCCCCTTTTACTGCGACGTGACGCATCCACGCAGAGCTCAGCCCCGCGCATGCCACCCACGTCACACACGCCTCCCCACGTCGCGCCACGTGCGGGAAGCGTGGGAGGCGCAGCGCGCGAAAAACTTACCGCGGTAAAAACCGCGCCGCCTGCCCGCGCATCGTTTCTGGGCCTAGCCCAACAACGCATTGCGCTTATGTGTGCCCCAGGCCGGGGGCTCCTGTCGGTGTACAAAAAGGGGGGCACGCTTTTTGTACCCCTATAACTATGCACGGGGAGTCTGAGCCACGGGCGCCGCCATGCTGAGCAAGGCAAGGGAGGTAAGCCAAGGTAAGGCCGAAGCTAAGGAGAAGCGGGACGACGCCAAGACCACAAAGAGCGAAGGGGACGAAGTAGGCCCCCCTGGCAAGATCCTTGCCGGAGGGCGGTTTTTGCAAACCCGGCAAGACCCTTGCCGAGGCAGCTCACCCCACACCTACGGAGCGGGTCACCCTTGAGTCCACTGCCCCCATGGGGCAAGGATTCGGGAGGCATCCCCATGGTGGAATGCAGATCTTTGTGAAGACATTCAAGATCAGATGCACACTTTAGAAGACGATGATCCTTGGCGGGATCCCAGCCAAGGAGGACCACAAGGCCCCCGGCAAGAACCTTGCCGGGGATGACAGCAGGCACCCCGGCAAGACCCTTGCCAGGGCCGCGGCAAGGCCCTTAGCACAGACACCCATGGGGCCACCACCAGGCCCGCGCCAGTCGCGCCTCCGCCACCACTCGCACGCAGCTGCCAACCCAACCAGCTGGGCAGGCACCTGCGTGGCGGCATGCAAATCCTCGTGGAGACCCACCGCTGCGCCACTTCAGTTGCCTGCCCGCCTACATGGCGTCGTGAGCACTGCTGGCCAGGGCGCGTGTCGACGCGAGAGGGAGCGGCGACGGACAAGACGAGGCTCCCCCTTGCCCCCGATAAAGCAAGGACACCTAAGCAAGGCGCATTAAATGCGCCTTGTCATGTAATACGAGGGATAACCTCGTGTCACTGTACCCTTTCCGCATCCTGTGTGCCACTGTGGCAACCCCTTTCTCTATAAAAGGAGGCCCCAGGCGACCAAGAGGGGGATTCGGCTTTTTGGAGCTCTCGACGCCCCATAGCTAGCTCGAGAACATAGATATACAATCCACCAAAGCAGGAGTAGGGTTTTACGCATCCCTGCGGCCCGAACCTGGGTAAAGGAACCGCGTGCTATCTGTTTGATCCGCTCTTTTCACAACCCCACGCCCCGCAACCGTAGTAGGGATTCTTGTGATCCCATAGGTGTCGTTTCCATCGACACGCACTTTACCAACAAGATCCGGGGAACTTCCATGTCATCCACGACCCGCGGTACCTCAAGTACCCGGGGTAAGCACCCGATCACTATCTTTCCCTAGACGACACTAACAAAGAGTCGACTCGTTGTTCCGTATCCTCATGATGTACATCATACGAGACTCACTCGAGATCGTAACATCCAAGAGGGGACGCAACGGTGTATCCGGTGCCCTGTAAAAACAATCATGGCCGCCCTACCTGGCACGACCCCGTCCCGAGAGAGAGCACCAACTCTCCCCCGTCACTAGTAATGCGGGCTCCAAGCTAGTATCGGCCTAGGTAATCAATAATGCCCTTTCCCATATAAGGGTAGAGTGGTTGCGCATGTAAGGTTGGAATAATGGTCGCAACTTAAACCAATCCATTTTGGAAACAACACACACACTTGCCTCGGTACACCACTTTGTCATCAAGTGGTTATGAGGGAGTCTTGGATTAGGGGGTGTCCGGATAGCCGGACTATACCTTCAGCCGGACTCCTGGACTATGAAGATACAAGATTGAAGACTTCGTCCCATGTCCGGAAGGGACTTTCCTTGGCGTGGAAGGCAAGCTTGGCGATGCAAATATGTAGATCTCCTACCATTGTAATCGACTCTATGTAACCCTAACCCTCTCAGGTGTCTATATAAACCTGAGGGTTTTAGTCCGTAGGACATATAAAACAATCATACCATAGGCTAGCTTCTAGGGTTTAGCCTCCTTGATCTCGTGGTAGATCTACTCTTGTACTACCCATATCATCAATATTAATCAAGCATAACATAGGGTTTTACCTCCATCAAGAGGGCCTGAACCTGGGTAAAACATCGTGTCCCCTGCCTCTTGTTACCATCCACCTAGACGCACATTTCGGGACCCCCTACCTGAGATCCACCGGTTTTGACACCGACATTGGTGCTTTCATTGAGAGTTCCTCTGTGTCGTCACTTTTAGGCCCGATGGCTCCTCCGATCATCAATATCGATGCTGTCCAGGGTGAGAACTTTCTCCCCGGACAGATCTTCGTCTTCGGCGGCTTCGCACTACGGGCCAATTCGCTTGGCCATCTGGAGCAGATCGAAAGCTACACCCCTGGCCATCAGGTCAGATTTGGAAGTTTAAATACACGACTGACATCCGCGGGGACTTGATCTTCGACGGATTCGAGCCACAGCCAAGCGCGCCGCGCTGTCATGATGGGCATGATCTAGCTCTGCCGCGGGACAGTGCCCTGGAGGCCGCACTCGCGTCGGTTCCGACCCTTAATTCGGAGCCAACTGCGCCGATCAAAGATGGGTGGTTGGACACCGCCTCAGGGGCTGCAACCTCTACGGCGATCGAGCCGAACACCAGCCCTGCCCTCCGCGAGGCTTGTGACTCCAAGGAGCCGGACTCCTCTCCGGACTCCGAGCCCTCCGCGCCCCTGCCGATCGAATCCGATTGGGCGCCGATCATGGAGTTCACCGCCGCGGACATCTTTCAGCACTCGCCCTTCGATGATATTCTGAAGTCACTAAAGTCTCTCTCTTTATCAGGAGGGCCCTGGCCGGACTACGGTCAGCAAGGTTGGGAGACGGACGATGAAGAAATTCAAAACCCACCCACCACCCACTTTGTCGCCACTGTCGATGACTTAACCGACATGCTCGACTTCGACTCCGAAGACATCAATGGTATGGACGCCGATGCAGGAGACAGTAAAGAACCAGCGCCTATAGGGCACTGGAAAGCCACCTCGTCATATGAAATATACATGGTGGACACCCCAAAAGAAGGAGATGGCGATGGAACAACGGAGGATGACCCCTCCAAGAAACAGCCTAAGCGCCGGTGTCAGCGGCGCCGCTCTAAATCCCGCCAAAGCAAAAACGGTGATTCCGGCACGGGAGATAATAACACTCCGGACAGTGCCGAAGAAAACCCCCTCCAGCAAGATTCAGCACAGGAGGATGGAGAAGCCAACCCTCATGAGAGAGCGGCAGACAGAGAGGTTGAGGACGATAATTATATGCCTCCCTCCAAAGACGAGGCAAGCCTCTACGACGACGAATTCGTCGTGCCAGAGGATCCCGTCGAACAAGAGTGTTTCAAACGCAGGCTTATGGCCACGGTAAGCAGCCTCAAGAAAAACAGCAACAACTTAGAGCTGACCAAGGTTTGCTAGCCGACAGATGGACTGAAGTCCTTGTGGCCGAAGAGTATGAACTCAAACGCCCCTCCAAGACCTACCCAAAGCGCAGGTTGCTACCCCGCTTAGAGGAGGAAGCACCTAAACCTACATCACCAGCGCATGATACGGCCGACCGACCAGCTCGTGGCCGCGACAGAGAGGCCTCTCGGCCCTCCGCTCAAGCCGCACCCCGGCGCCGCTCAAAACATACCAAGGCACGGGAAAATGCGCCAGACCTGCGAGATATATTGGAGGACAAGGCAAGGCAAACAAGATCGATCTACGGATCACGCAGGTGCCCCATGGCACGTGACGGTGATCATCACTCCGGATATAGTAAATCCGGCCGGGCCGAACACAATAGACAAAGCTCGTTTGAGCTACGTCGTGATATAGCCCAATACAGAGGCGCCACACACCCACTATGCTTCACAGATGAAGTAATGGATCATCAAATCCCTGAGGGTTTCAAACCCGTGAACATCGAATCATACGATGGCACAACAGATCCTGCGGTATGGATCGAGGATTATCTCCTTCATATCCACATGGCCCGCGGCGATGATCTACACGCCATCAAATACCTCCCACTCAAACTTAAAGGACCAGCTCGGCATTGGCTTAACAGCTTGCCAGCAGAATCAATCGGTTGTTGGGAGGACCTGGAAGCCGCATTCCTTGACAACTTCCAGGGCACTTATGTGCGACCACCAGACGCCGATGACCTAAGCCACATAATTCAGCAGCCAGAGGAATCGGCTAGGAAATTCTGGACATGGTCGACTATCCGGACGTAGAGGCCCTAGCAGCCTTCAAGCACAATATCCGTGACGAGTGGCTTGCCCGGCACCTTAGACAGGAAAAGCCGAAATCTATGGCAGCCCTCACGACACTCATGACCCGCTTTTGTGCGGGAGAAGACAGCTGGCTTGCTCGTAGCAACAATATGACCAAGAACCCTGGTAATTTGGATACCAAGGACAGCAGTGGCAGGTCGCGTCGCAACAAGCAAAAGCGCCGCGTTAACAACGACAATGCTGAGGATAGGGCAGTTAATGCCGGATTCAGAGGCTTTAAATCCGGTTAGCGAAAAAAGCCATTCAAACGAAATACTCAGGGCCCGTCCAGTTTGGACCGAATACTCGACCGCTTGTGCCAGATACATGGCACCCCCGGAAAGCCAGCCAACCACACCAACAGGGATTGTTGGGTGTTCAAGCAGGCGGGCAAGTTAAATGCCGCAAATAAAGACAAGGGGCTGCATAGCAATGACGATGAAGAGCCTCGGCCGCCGAACAACAGTGGACAAAAGGGTTTTCCCCCACAAGTGCGGATGGTGAACATGATATACGCAACCCACATCCCCAAGAGGGAGCGAAAGCGCGCGTTAAGGGACGTATACGCGATGGAGCCAGTCGCCCCAAAGTTCAACCCATGGTCCTCCTGCCCGATCACCTTTGATCGAAGGGACCACCCCACTAGCATCCGTCATGGCAGATTCGCCGCATTCGTTCTTGACCCAATTATTGACGGATTTCATCTCACTAGAGTCCTTATGGATGGCGGTAGCAGCCTGAACCTGCTTTACCAGGACATAGTGCGGAAAATGGGCATAGATCCCTCGAGGATTAAGCCCACCAAGACGACCTTGAAAGGTGTCATACCAGGTGTAGAGGCCAACTGTACACGCTCAGTTACACTTGAAGTGGTCTTCGGATCTCCGGATAATTTCCAAAGCGCGGAGTTAATCTTCGACATAGTCCTGTTCCGCAGTGGCTATGACGCACTGCTTGGGCGAACCGCATTCGCCAAGTTCAATGTGGTACCGCACTACGCATACCTTAAACTCAATATGCCAGGCCCTCGAGGAGTAATTACGGTCAACGGAAACACCGAACGCTCCCTCCGAACGGAGGAGCATACGGCGGCCCTCACAGCGGAAGTTCAAACAGCCTTTCAAGGCAGTTCTCCAGTCCGGCCATTAAACGTCCGGACACCGCCAAGCGCGCCCGCAGTTACCTACAATAAGACCGCCTGGCACGTTCCGAGCAGGCGTAGCAATGTGGCCCCAACCCCAGCCCTCGCGAAAATGCGAAACAAGTGCTTCGCGTACATAACTACGCTCTTGAAATACCATGGGCACAGGGGGAGGGGCACCATCATGGCACGCCCGAAACACGGCTTAAACCGCACTAGGGGCTGCCGATTTTTTTAATCTTCTCTTACTTTCAGGACTCCATTCTTCGGAAGGCCTGTCCGGCAGTACAATTGCCGCACAAACGATGCAAGCACCAGGGAAGCAGACAAGCCATGCCGCATTACGGAACTCCCAGGTGGTCCCTATCACGAGCAGTATACCTGTTTCGCGTACCATTCCGCAGCCTGCCCCTGGAACGGACATGTTAAATAAGTCCAGCCTTTTGCTTATCGCGTTATTTGTATCATTCTGCCTTGATCGCAGACTTTTTAATAAACAATGCATAGCTTTTGTCTATTTTCGCATTACTCTTTTTTATAAATATATGTTCATTAATGACACGTTGCAACCGTACACTTTGGTACGACTAGTACACCATGGGCTTCAGTACCCCTCAATATGGTGTGAGAAGTCCGAACACTTTAACAAGTGCGGCACCCCGAACTTATAGCATTATATGCATCGGCTCCGAATCATGTCTTGGGTCAATAGTTGGGTTTTCCCAGCTCCTATGTTTTGGTGCCTTACGTTCCGCTATATCGGCTAATGTAGCACTAGGAGAACTTCTGCGATTGTGCCCAGTTGAGCTGGGCTGAGCACCTCAGTAGAGAAAGCTAAAACTGTCTGTCATGATGAAGCGAGAGCTGGTCGCTGTTCGAGAGGTTCTTCTAGTCCCTAAAGACTTATGCCGCTTAGAGCGAGGAGTCGGCTTTGTCCGGCCAAGGCATGGATAGCGCCCCGAACTCGGTCTTCCGAATACTAGGGGCTTCGCCGAAATTTAAAATTATAGAATTATATGGCTAAGTGAGAGTGTTCAAGCATTATAGTCCAATTTCCTTGTTCGTTGTGCTGAGCGCTTCCCACGGAGGACCCAAACAAGGGAAAACGAGCGCTCAGGTTTATCCCGAACACCCTAGCACTAGTGGCATGGGGGCAGAAGCCGACGACTCGCCATCTCTCAAATTTGATAAACGGCCGCATAGAAGGTAATATTTTAAATTCGAAAAGCATTGCTTAGCGCATATCAACAAGTTTTCAGCGCACAGGACAAAACGAGCGAGTTTACTCAAAAATTACATCCCTGGAACATTCATCTGCCATAAGGCGGGCACCCTTCAGAACGTCCTTATAATAATTCTCGGGCTTGCGATGCTCTTTCCCCGGTGGTGGCCCGTCCTTCACAAGCTTCTCAGCATCTAGCTTGCCCTAGTGCACCTTAGTGTGGGCAAGGGCCCTACAGGCACCTTCGATGCAGACGAAGCGCTTGATGACTTCGAGCCTTGGACATGCCTCCACCAGCCGCCGCACCAGCCCGAAGTAGCTCCCAGGTAGAGCCTCTCCAGGCCACAGCCGAACTATGAGGCCCTTCATGGCCTGTTCGGCCACCTTGTGGAGCTCGACCAGTTGCTTCAGCTGGTCGCTCAGGGGCACAGGGTGTCCGGCCTCAGCATACTAAGACCAGAACACCTTCTCCGTCGAGCTGCCCTCCTCGGCTTGGTAGAATGCGGCGGCATCGGACACGCTACGGGGAAGATCTGCGAATGCTCCTGGAGAGCTCCACATTCGGGTAAGTAACAAGTAACTCACTTTTATATGTTTGCTTTGCATAAAGAATGACTTACCCGCCGCTATCTTTTTCACCGCATCCAACTCCTGGAGGGCCTTCTGGGATTCGGCCTTGGCAGACTTGGCATTTTCAATAGCCGCCGCGAGGTCGAACGCTCGCGTCTTTGAGTCAAGCTCCAAACTCTCATGTTTTTTCGTGAGAGCCTGGAGCTCTTGCCGCACCTCGCCAACCTGGGCCTCATACTTCTCCCGCTCGGTGCGCTCCGTGGCCGCCCTCTTCTCGGCCTCAGACAGCGCTTGCTTAAGGGTCATCACCTCAGACGTGGCCCCTACAATAGCCACGATAATCCTGTCATTTTTTGCAATTGCACTTTTTTATATATTTAAACAAGGTATTTCTTACCTTCCTTGTCCTCGAGCTGCTTCTTGGCAAGCCCGAGCTCTTGCTCGGACTGCTCGAGGTTCTGCTTTAGCATGTCAACTTCCGCAGTCAGTGTGGCAGACGCCAGCAGAGAAGCTTGCATACGCATATTGACTCCTTTTTGTTAGACTCCTGCGAATTTTATTTGATCCTCTATTCGGCTATTCTTCCCGAATGCCAAACAGAGCATCAGGGGCTACTGTCTATGCGGTAATATTTATTACTTACCTCAAAGCCTGCTAAAAGGCTGGCACAAGCTTCAGTCAGTCCGCTCTTGGCGGACTGAACCTTCTGGACCACCGCACTCATAATGGTGTGGTGCTCCTCGTCAATGGAGGCGCCTTTAAGCACCTCCAGCAGATTGTCTGGCGCCTCCGGTTGGACGGGGGTCACCGGCTCGGTGGGCTTGCTCCTCTTGGAAGGAGGTCGCCCGCCGGACTCTGGAACCTTTGAAGGTTCCTGAGCGGTGTCCGGCCTAGGGCCGGACTTGGAGCCCTGGGGCTATCTATCCCCTTTACTCCTGGAGTCCGGGAGGTCGCCTTGCCGCTCCTCCAGGACCACCCTCTCCTGGCTTGGAACCTGTTGGGACGCCACCTCGGCATCGTCCGTAGGGCGGGGGGAGGTAGCGGGCGGAAGTGAATTCACGTCCGACGAATCCAGGGAGCCGCTCAACGACTCGTCAAGCACGGCCTTGGGCAGACTACATAGATATATTCGACATAAGGGAAAGCTGTGCAATAAAAGAACACTACGAGTTACTCTGGTGTCCGAACACTTACGATCTCGCCGGGCGCTTGGCCCTGTGCGGCCACTCCTGTTCGCCATCGTCGGCGTCGGTGGAGTAGTCCGAAGGAAGGGTCTTCCCCTTCTTGGACCCTTCAGCCTCCTCGGTCGGGGCGGCCTTCCTTTTCTTTTCTCCCTCCGCTGGGGGGGGAGAGGTTTCTTCTTCCTCCTCCTCGTTTTCATGGGAGGAGTGCGTCTCGGAGTCGTCGGATGATGAATCTGACACCTCCAGGCGCCGGCACTCTTTCGAGTCCCTGTGGCCTTCTTCTTGGCCTTCTTCTCCGGCACCACATAGGGTGCCGGAACCAGCAGCTTCGCCAAGCGAGCATCGGCTGGGCCTTCGGGCAAAGGAGCCGGACAGTCGATCTGTCCGGACTTTGCCTGCCAATTCTGTCAAAGGTAAAGGAGCTTAGACCCCGCATAGAGTCAAACTATGAAGAACTAATACCCTATAAAAGGTACAAATAGCTTACCGCACTAGCATGACGCTGCGTGCTGAATCCGCGGTCCTCGGAAGCGGATGCGGGAGCCTCGGCGCCCTTGAAAAGCACCTTACAGGCATCTTAGTACGTCGTGTCGAAGAGCCTACTCAGAGTCCGATGCTGCACCAGGTCGAACTCCCACATATTGAAGGCCCGTTGTTGACACGGGAGGATCCGGCGGATGAGCATAATCTGGACTATGTTGACAAGCTTGAGCTGCTTGTTCACCAGGGTTTGGATGCATTTTTGCAGTCCAGTCACCTCTTCTTTGCTGCCCCACGACAGGCCCCTCTCTTTCCAGGACGTGAGCCGCGTAGGGGGTCCGGACCGGAACTCAAGGGCTGCGACCCACTCAGGGTCGGACGGCTCAGTGATGTAAAACCACCCCGATTGCCACCCCTTCAGGGTCTCCACAAAGGAGCCCTCGAGCCATAAAACATTGGGCATCTTGCCCGCCATGGCGCCTCCGCACTCCGTCTGGTTGCCACGCACCACCTTCAGCTTGACATTGAAAGTCTTGAGCCATAGGCCGAAATGGGGGCGGATGCAGAGGAAAGCTTCACACACGATGATAAACGCCGAGATGTTGAGGATGAAGTTCAGGGCCAGATCGTGGAAATCCAGGCCGTAGTAGAACATGAGTCCCCGGACGAATGGGTGGAGAGGAAAGCCAAGTCCATGGAGGAAGTGGGGAAGGAACACTACCCTCTCTTGGGGCCTTGGGGTGGGGAGGAGCTGCCCCTCTCTGGGAAGCTGGTGCGCGATGTCGTTAGACAAGTATCCGGCCTTCCTTAGTTTTTTGATGTGTCCCTCCGTGACGGAGGAGACCATCCACTTGCCTCCCGCTCCGGACATGACTGGAGAAGGTCGAGGTGGGGAATGCGGGCTTGGGCGCTAGAGCCGGAGTCCGCGGAAGATGGATAGGCAAAGGAGGAAGAAGGCGTAGGTAAAAAGGTGGATCCTTATCCCCTTATATGGGCAGATGCGGCTATGCGTCCCCACCGGCCTGATAAAACTCGCTTATCTCCCAAGCGCCGTAATCAATGGCGCGGTTGGGTTACCCACGTCCGTATTAATGAGAATCCCGTAAATAAAGGGGACACGATCTGTGCTTTAACAAGACGTGCCAAGGAAACCGCCTCGTGAAACACGCTGAGGTGTGGGAGTAAAAACGATTTGAATAAAGGCTTGGCCGTAGTGTGATGTCACGCTATGGAATACGTCAGCAGATTAGATTTATGTAAATATTATTCTCTCTATGGCAATATGTGGAAATTTATTTTGCAGAGCCGGACACTATCCTTTGTGTTCAAAATCTTCTGTGAAGTACTTGGAGGAGGAACCCGCATTGCAATGCCGAAGACAATCTGCGCGCCGGACTCGTCGTCATTGAAGCCAGGTTTAGGGGCTACTGAGGGAGTCCTGGATTAGGGGGTGTCCGGATAGCCGGACTATACCTTCAGCCGGACTCCTGTACTATGAAGATACAAGATTGAAGACTTCGTCCCGTGTCCGGAAGGGACTTTCCTTGGCGTGGAAGGCAAGCTTGGCGATGCGAATATGTAGATCTCCTACCATTGTAACCGACTCTATGTAACCCTAACCCTCTCCGGTGTCTATATAAACGGGAGGGTTTTAGTCCGTAGGACATATAAAACAATCATACCATAGGCTAGCTTCTAGGGTTTAGCCTCCTTGATCTCGTGGTAGATCTACTCTTGTACTACCCATATCATCAATATTAATCAAGCAGGACGTAGGGTTTTACCTCCATCAAGAGGGCCCGAACCTGGGTAAAACATCGTGTCCCCTGCCTCCTGTTACCATCCGCCTAGACGCACATTTCGGGACCCCCTACCTGAGATCCGCCGGTTTTGACACCGACATTGGTGCTTTCATTGAGAGTTCCTCTGTGTCGTCACTTTTAGGCCCGATGGCTCCTCCGATCATCAATAGCGATGCTGTCCAGGGTGAGACCTTTCTCCCCGGACAGATCTTCGTCTTCGGCGGCTTCGCACTGCGGGCCAATTCGCTTGGCCATCTGGAGCAGATCGAAAGCTACGCCCCTGGACATCATGTCAGATTTGGAAGTTTAAACTACACGGCTGACATCCGCGGGGACTTGATCTTCGACGGATTCGAGCCACAGCCAGGCGTGCCGCGTTGTCACGATGGGCATGATCTAGCTCCGCCACCGGACAGTGCCCTGGAGGCCGCACTCGCATCGGTTCCAACCCTTAATTCAGAGCCAACTTCGCCGATCGAGGATGGGTGGTTGGACACCGCCTTAGGGGCTGCAACCTCTACGGCGATCGAGCCGAACACCAGCCCTGCCCTCCGCAAGGCTCGTGACTCCAAGGAGTCGGACTCCTCTCCGGACTCCGAGCCCTCCGCGCCCCTGCCGATTGAATCCGATTGGGCGCCGATCATGGAGTTCACCGTCGCGGACATCTTTCAGCACTCACCCTTCGGTGATATTCTGAAGTCACTAAAGTCTCTCTCTTTATCAGGAGAGCCCTGGCCGGACTACGGTCAGCAAGGTTGGGAGACAGACGATGAAGAAATTCAAAGCCCACCCACCACCCACTTTGTCGCCACTGTCGATGACTTAATCGACATGCTCTACTTCAACTCCGAAGACATCGACGGTATGGACGCCGATGCAGGAGACGATAAAGAACCAGCGCCTATAGGGCACTAGAAAGCCACCTCGTCATATGACATATACATGGTGGACACCCCAAAAGAAGGAGATGGCGATGGAACACCGGAGGATGACCCCTCCAAGAAACAGCCTAAGCGCCGGCGTCAGCGGCGCCGCTCTAAATCCCGCCAAAGCAAAAACGGTGATTGCAGCACGGGAGATAATAACACTCCGGATAGTGCCGAAGAAAACCCCCTCCAGCAAGATTCAACACAGGAGGATGGAGAAGCCAGCCCTCATGAGAGAGCGGCAGACAGAGAGGTTGAGGACGATAATTATATGCCTCCCTCCGAAGACGAGGCAAGCCTCGACAACGATGAATTCGTCGTGCCAGAGGATCCCGTCGAACAAGAGTGTTTCAAACGCAGGCTTATGGCCACGACAAGCAGCCTCAAGAAAAAAAAGCAACAGCTTAGAACTGACCAAGGTTTGCTAGCTGACAGATAGACTGAAGTCCTTGCGGCCGAAGAGTATGAACTCGAACGCCCCTCCAAGAGCTACCCAAAGCGCAGGTTGCTACCCCAGTTAAAGGAGGAAGCACCTAAACCTACATCACCAGCGCATGATACGGCCGACCGACCAGCTCGTGGCCGCGACAGAGAGGCCTCTCGGCCCTCCGCTCAAGCCGCACCCCGGCGCCGCTCAAAACATACCAAGGCACTGGAAAATGCGCCAGACCTGCGAGATATATTGGAGGACAAGGCAAGGCAAACAAGATCGATCTACGGATCATGCGGGTGCCCCACGGCACGTGACGGTGATCGTCACTCCGGATATAGTAAATCCGGCCGGGCCAAAGACAATAGACAAAGCTCGTTTGAGCTACGTCGTGATATAGCCCAATACAGAGGCGTCGCACACCCACTATGCTTCACAGATGAAGTAATGGATCATCAAATCCCTGAGGGTTCCAAACCCGTGAACATCGAATCATACGATGGCACAACAGATCCTGCGGTATGGATCGAGGATTATCTCCTTCATATCCACATGGCCCACGGCGATGATCTACACGCCATCAAATACCTCCCACTCAAACTTAAAGGACCAGCTCGGCATTGGCTTAACAACTTGCCAGCAGAATCAATCGATTGTTGGGAGTACCTGGAAGCCGCATTCCTTGACAATTTCCAGGGCACTTATGTGCGACCACCAGACGCCGATGACCTAAGCCACATAATTGAGCAGCCAGAGGAATCGGCCAGGAAATTCTAGACACGGTTCCTAACAAAGAAAAATCAAATAGTCGACTGTCTGGACGCAGAGGCCCTAGCAGCCTTCAAGCACAATATATGTGACGAGTGGATTGCGCGGCACCTTAGACAGGAAAAGCCGAAATCTATGGCAGCCCTCACGACACTCATGACCCGCTTTTGTGCGGGAGAAGACAGCTGGCTTGCTCGTAGCAACAATATGACCAAGAACCCTGGTAATTCGGATACCAAGGACAGCAGTGGCAGGTCGCGTCGCAACAAGCAAAAGCGCCGCATTAACAGCGACAGTGCTGAGTATATGGCAGTTAATGCCGGATTCAGAGGCTATAAATTCGGTTAGCGGAAAAAGCCATTCAAAAGAAATACTCAGGGCCCGTCCAGTTTGCACCGAATACTCGACCGCTTGTGCCAGATACATGGCACCCCCGAAAAGCCAGCCAACCACACCAACAGGGATTGTTGGGTGTTCAAGCAGGCGGGCAAGTTAAATGCCGCAAATAAAGACAAGGGGCTGCATAGCGATGACGATGAAGAGCCCCGGCCGCCGAACAACAGTGGACAAAAGGGTTTTCCCCCACAAGTGCGGACGGTGAACATGATATACGCAACCCACATCCCCAAGAGGGAGCGGAAGCGCACGTTAAGGGACGTATACGCGATGGAGCCAATCGCCCCAAAGTTCAACCCATGGTCCTCCTGCCCGATCACCTTTGATCGAAGGGACCACCCCACTAGCATCCGTCATGGCGGATTCGCCGCATTGGTTCTAGACCCAATTATTGACGGATTTCATCTCACTAGAGTCCTTATGGACGGCGGCAGCAGCCTGAACCTGCTTTACTAGGACATAGTGCGAAAAATGGGCATAGATCCCTAGAGGATTAAGCCCACCAAGACGACCTTCAAAGGCGTCATACCAGGTGTAGAGGCCAACTGTACACGCTCAGTTACACTTGAAGTGGTCTTCGGATCTCCGGATAATTTCCAAAGCGAGGAGTTAATCTTCGACATAGTCCTTTTCCGCAGTGGCTATCACGGACTGCTCGGGCGAACCGCATTCGCCAAGTTCAATGTGGTACCGCACTACGCATACCTTAAACTCAAGATGCCAGGCCCTCGAGGAGTAATTACGGTCAACGGAAACACCGAACGCTCCCACCGAACGGAGGAGCATACAGCGGCCCTCGCAGCGGAAGTTCAAAGCAGCCTTTCAAGGCAGTTCTCCAGTACGGCCACTAAACGTCCGGACACCGCCAAGCGCACCCGCAATAACCTACAACAAGACCGCCTGGCACGTTCCGAGCAGGCGTAGCAAGGCGGCCCCAACCCCAGCCCTTGCGAAAATGCGAAACAAGTGCTTCGCGTACATAACTACACTCTTGAAATACCATAGGCACAGGGGGAGGGGCACCATCACGGCACGCCCGAAACACGGCTTAAACCGCACTAGGGGTTGCCGATTTTTTTAATCTTCTCTTACTTTCAGGACTCCATTCTTCGGAAGGCCTGTCCGGCAGTACAATTGCCGCACAAACGATGCAAGCACCAGGGAAGCAAACAAGCCACGCCGCGTTACGAAACTCCCAGGTGGTCCCTATCACGAGCAGTATACCTGTTTCGCGTACCATTCCGCAGCCTGCCCCTGGAACGGACATGTTAAATAAGTCCAGCCTTTTGCTTATCTCGTTATTTGTATCGTTCTGCCTTGATCGCAGACTTTTTAATAAACAATGGATAGCTTTTGTCTATTTTTGCATTACTCTTTTTTATAAATATATGTTCATTAATGACATGTTGCAACCGTACACTTTGGTATGGCTAATACGCCATGGGCTTCAGTACCCCTCAATATGGTGTGAGAAGTCCGAACACTTTAACAAGTGCGGCACCCCGAACTTATAGCATTATATGCATTGGCTCTGAATCATGTCTTGGGTCAATAGTTGGGTTTGCCCAGCTCCTATGTTTTGGTGCCTTACGTTCCGCTATATCGGCTAAGGTAGCACTAGGAGAACTACTGCGATTGTGCCCTAGTTGAGCTGGGCTGAGCACCTTAGTAGAGAAAGCTAAAACTGACTGTCATGATGAAGCGAGAGCTGGTCGCTGTTCGAGAGGTTCTTCGAGTCCCTAAATACTTATGCCGCTTAGAGCGAGGAGTCGGCTTTGTCCGGCCAAGGCGTGGATAGCGCCCCGAACTCGGTCTTCCAAATACTAGGGGCTTCGCCGAAATTTAAAATTATAGAATTATATGGCTAAGTGAGAGTGTTCAAGCATTATAGTCTGATTGCCTTGTTCGTTGTGCTGAGCGCCTCCCTCGAAGGACCCAAACATGGGAAAAAGAGCGCTCAGATTTATCCCGAACACCCTAGCACAAGTGGCATGGGGGCAGAAGCCGACGACTCGCCATCTCTCAAATTTGATAAACGGCCGCACAGAAGGTAATATTTTAAATTCGAAAAGCATTGCTTAGCGCATATGAACAAGTTTTCAGCGCATAGGACAAAACGAGCAAGTTTACTCAAAAATTACATCCTTGGAGCATTCATCCGCCATAAGGCGGGCACCCTTCAGAACGTCCTTATAATAATTCACAGGCTTGCGATGCTCTTTCCCCGGCGGTGGCCCGTCCTTCACAAGCTTCTCAGCATCCAGCTTGCCCCAGTGCACCTTAGCGTGGGCAAGGGCCCTATGGGCACCTTCAATGCAGACGGAGCGCTTGATGACTTTGAGCCCTGGACAGGCCTCCACCAGCCGCCGCACCAGCCCGAAGTAGCTCCCAGGTAGAGCCTCTCCAGGCCACAGCCGAACTATGAGGCCCTTCATGGCCTGTTCGGCCACCTTGTGGAGCTCGACCAGTTGCTTCAGCTGGTCGCTCAAGGGCACAGGGTGTCCGGCCTCAGCATACTGAGACCAGAACACCTTCTCTGTCGAGCTGCCCTCCTCGGCTCGGTAGAATGCGGCGGCATCGGACACGCTACGGTGAAGATCTGTGAATGCTCCTAGAGAGCTCCGGATTCGGGTAAGTAACAAGTAACTCACTTTTATATGTTTGCTTTGCATAAAGAATGCCTTACCCGCTGCTATCTTTTTCACCGCATCCAATTCCTGGAGGGCCTTCTGGGATTCGGCCTTGGCAGACTTAGCATTTTCAATAGCCGCCGCGAGCTCGGACGCTCGCGGCTTTGAGTCAAGCTCAAACTCTCATGTTTTTTCATGAGAGCCTAGAGCTCTTGCCGCACCTCGCCAATCTGGGCCTCATACTTCAACCGCTCGGTGCGCTCCATGGCCGCCCTCTTCTCGGCCTCGGACAACGCTTGCTTAAGGGTCGCCACCTCAGACATGGCCCCTACAATAGCCACGATAATCCTGTCATTTTTTGCAATTGCACTTTTTTATATATTTAAACAAGGTATTTCTTACCTTCCTTGTCCTCGAGCTGCTTCTTGGCAAGCCCGAGCTCTTGCTCGGACTCCTCGAGGTTCTGCTTTAGCGTGTCCACTTCCGCAGTCAGTGCGGCGGATGCCAGCAGAGAAGCCTGCATACGCATATTGACTCCTTTTTGTTAGACTCCTGTGAATTTTATTTGATCCTCTATTCGGCTTTTCTTCCCGAACGCCAAACAGAGCATCAGGGGCTACTGTCTATGCGGTAATATTTTTTACACATTCTTTACTTACCTCAAAGCCTTTTAAAAGGCCGGCACAAGCTTCAGTCAGTCCGCTCTTGGCGGACTGAACCTTCTGGACCACCGCACTCATAATGGTGCGGTGCTCCTCGTCGATGGAGGCGCCTTTAAGCACCTCCAGCAGATTGTCCGGCGCTTCCGGTTGGACGGGCGTCACCGGCTCGGTGGGCTTGGTCCTTTTGGAAGGAGGTCGCCCACCGGACTCTGGAACCTTTGAAGGTTCCGGAGCGGTGTCCGGCCTAGGGCCGGACTTGGAGCCCTGCGGGGATCTATCCCCTTTACTCCTGGAGTCCGGGAGGTCGCCTTGCGGCTCCTCCAGGACCACCCTCTCCTGGCTTGGAACCTGTTGGGACGCCACCTCGGCATCGTCTGTAGGGTGGGGGGAGGTAGCGGGCGGAAGTGAATTCAATTCTGACGAATCCAGGGAGCTGCTCGATGACTCGTCGAGCCCGGCCTTGGGCGGACTGCATAGATATATTCGACATAAGGGAAAGCTGAGCAATAAAGGAACACTACGAGTTACTTGGTGTCCGGACACTTACGATCTCGCCGGGCGCTTGGCCCTGTGCAGCCACTCCTCTTCGCCGTCGTCGGCGCCGGTGGAGTAGTCCGAAGGAAGCGTCTTCCCCTTCTTGGACCCTTCAGCCTCCCCGGTCGGGGCAGCCTTCCTTTTCTTTTCTCCCTCCGCTTGGGGGGAGAGGTTTCTTCTTCCTCCTCCTCGTTTTCATGGGAGGAGTGCGACTCGGAGTCGTCGGATGATGAGTCCGACACCTCCAGGCGCCGGGCACTCTTTCGAGTCCCTGTGGCCTTCTTCTTGTCCTTCTTCTCCGGCACCACATAGAGTGCCGGAACCAGCAGCTTCGCCAAGCGAGCATCGGCTGGGCCTTCGGGTAAAGGAGCCGGACAGTCAATCTGTCCGGACTTCGCCTGCCAATCCTGTCAAAGGTAAGGTAGCTTAGATCCCGCATAGAGTCAAACTATGAAGAACTAATACCCTGTAAATGGTACAAATAGCTTACCGCACTAGCGTGACGCTGCGTGCTGAATCCGTGGTCCTCGGAAGCGGATGCGGGAGCCTCGGCGCCCTTGAAAAGCACCTTCCAACCATCTTCGTACGTCGTGTCGAAGAGCCTGCTCAGAGTCCGGTGCTGCACCGGGTCGAACTCCCACATATTGAAGGCCCATTGTTGACACGGGAGGATCCGGTGGATGAGCATAACCTAGACTACGTTGACAAGCTTGAGCTGCTTGTTCACCAGGGTTTGGATGCATTTTTGCAGTCCAGTCACCTCTTCTTTGCTGCCCCACGACAGGCCCCTCTCTTTCCAGGACGTGAGCCGCGTAGGGGGTCCGGATCGGAACTCAGGGGCTGCAACCCACTCAGGGTCGCGCGGCTCGGTGATGTAAAACCACCCCGATTGCCACCCCTTCAGGGTCTCCACAAAGGAGCCATCGAGCCATAAAACGTTGGGCATCTTGCCTGCCATGGTGCCTCCGCACTCCGCCTGGTTGCCGCACACCACCTTCAGCTTGACATTGAAAGTCTTGAGACATAGGCCGAAATGGGGGCGGATGCAGAGGAAAGCTTCGCACACGATGATAAATGCCGAGATGTTGAGGATGAAGTTCGGGGCCAGATCGTGGAAATCCAGGCCGTAGTAGAACATGAGTCCCCGGACGAATGGGTGGAGAGGAAAGCCCAGTCCGCGGAGGAAGTGGGGAAGGAACACTACCATCTCATGGGGCCTTGGGGCGGGGAGGAGCTGCCCCTCTTCGGGAAGCCGGTGCGCGATGTCGTTAGACAAGTATCCGGCCTTCCTTATTTTTTTGATGTGTCCCTCCGTGACGGAGGAGACCATCCACTTGCCTCCCGCTCCGGACATGACTGGAGAAGGTCGAGGTGGGGAATGCGGGCTTGGGCGCTAGAGCTCAAGTGCGCGGAAGATGGATAGGCAAAGGAGGAAGAAGGCGTAGGTAAAAAGGTGGATCCTTATCCCATTATATGGACGGATGCGGCTATGCGTCCCCACCGGCCTGATAAAACTCGCTTATCTCCCAAGCGCCATAATCAATGGCGCGGTTGGGTTACCCACGTCCGTATTGATGAGAATCCCGTAAATAAAGGGGACACGATCTCTGCTTTGACAAGAGGTGCCAAGGAAACCACCTCATGAAACGCGCTGAGGTGGGGGAGTAAAAACGATTTGAATAAAGGCTTGGCCGTAGTGTGATGTCACGCTATGGAATACGTCAGCAGATTAGATTTATGTAAATATTATTCTCTCTATGGCAATATGTGGAAATTTATTTTGCAGAGCCGGACACTATCCTTTGTGTTCAAAATCTTCTGTGAAGTACTTGGAGGAGGAACCCGCCTTGCAATGCCGAAGACATTCTGCGCGCCGGACTCGTCGTCATTGAAGCCTGGTTCAGGGGCTACTGAGGGAGTCCTGGATTAGGGGGTGTCCGGATGGCCGGACTATACCTTCAGCCGGACTCCTGGACTATGAAAATACAAGATTGAAGACTTCGTCCCATGTCCGGAAGGGACTTTCCTTGGCGTGGAAGGCAAGCTTGGCGATGCGAATATGTAGATCTCCTACCATTGTAACCGACTCTGTGTAACCCTAACCCTCTCCGGTGTCTATATAAACCGGAGGGTTTTAGTCCGTAGGACATATAAAACAATCATACCATAGGATAGCTTCTAGGGTTTAGCCTCCTTGATCTCGTGGTAGATCTACTCTTGTACTACCCATATCATCAATATTAATCAAGCAGGACGTAGGATTTTACCTCCATCAAGAGGGCCCGAACCTGGGTAAAACATCGTGTCCCCTGCCTCATGTTACAATCCGCCTAGACGCACAGTTCGGGACCCCCTACCTGAGATCCGCCGGTTTTGACGCCGATAGGTTACCCAACTCATCATCTCCCCCGGGCATAAGTGGCACCCGGTGGGGTTTTCAAATAGTCTTTTGAAAATACTTTGTCTCCATCACCATGCAAATTCCCGTCCCTTTTTGTGTAGCACTACTTTAGCATCCTATCTACTCCCACCGGCATAACCCTCATAAGAAGGTAGGGTCATGCACAATGCAAGTATCAATGAGGAAGTAACGGTGGCAAACCACCCAATGTGGTCATTACAGTATCATGTCTCCGATGCAAGCAATAAGAGTGTTATATGACATGCATAAAAAGGATTTCATAGACATGGTCAAAGGGCTGCTTGCCTGGCTCAACAAAGTCTTCTGGGTCTTCAAAGTCTTCTGGTCCAACTCCTACGTCAGCAACGCAATCTATCATCGCAAAATAATAACGAGAAAATAAGGCAATAATAAAACAGAAAAACCAAAGTGCTCAGACAAATGTCAACTCATTTTTGTTAAATACTAGGGTGAAAACTAAGAAGGGGAAAATTCCTAGTTTTGGATTTGGAGTAGCAGAATAGGAGAAATGGATTTATAAAGGTATATTTAAATGCTTAAAATCACATTTAAATATTTACAGTGAAGAAAAGGTTGTTGGATTTGAATGAAAGTTGCACCATTAAATAGGTTGCAATACTTTAGGAATTTAGGAGTTGGAATTAATTTATTTGGACATATATTTTATCCTGTGGAATTTTTGGAAAAGTGACAAAAAAAGAAAAAGGGGAAGGGGCACTGTGCCTACTGGGCCAGAACAGTCGCAGGGCAGCGGCCCAGCCAGAGAGGCGGCCCAGCGCACTGGTGCAAGCGCGCGCGCCAGGTTTAAACCTGACGGGCGGGGCCCATGCGTCAGCGAGAGAGCGGGGGCGATGGAGGGGAGAGGCTGACAAGCGGGGCCCGCCTGTCATCCCTAACCCCGAGTCCAGGCGGCTGGCGAGCTCACCGGCGATGATGCAGGGCACGGCGAGGTCGGGCGAGGGCACGGCTGGGCTCAGCGTCATGTCGCCGTTCGGGTGGAGGTGGTGGACGTCACTGGAGTTGCCTGGTTCGCCAGCGACGAGGAGGCATGGCGGGGGAGCGTCGGGTGGTGGTCGTTCCGGTCGACTCCGGCTGCAAACGAGGCGGGGGAGAGAGGGGAAATGATCAGTGGGAGGAGGCGGTTTCAGATTGGGGCAGAGGAGGAGCGGGGAAGGCCTGTACCTCACAAACTCTGGCGAGCTGAAGCTGCGGAGCTCGAGCCCGATCTCGAGCTCGGGTGCTCCTGGAGACGAACTGGGGGTGCAGGGGGATGATTAGGCGAGTGAGAGAGCGAGTGGTGAGGAGAGGAGGGCTCAGGGAGGCCCTTAAATAGGCGAACAACGGGGTACTGTGGACCCGTGCACCGGTGGGCTCCTGCTCGTCGCCATAGGGCTCGGGAGGAGCTGGCGCCGTGTCTGGGGCGTTGTTGGGCGTGGACTACACCGAGGGGAGCTAAGGGAGAGAGCGGGGGAAGGCCAGAGAGTATCGTGCGTGTGAGCCGCACCATTGGCGCGCTCGGGCGGCCAGGGCGCGTGCGAGCAGGGGAGAGAGAGGGGGAGAGAGGAGGGGGACAATGCCGTGTCGTGACGCGGACGTCGAGGGGCGTTGGTTGGCGTGCTGGGGAGGCCCGAGGTGGCCGGAGGCGGTTGGAAGGGGGCGGCTACAGTGCGGGAGTGCACTGTAGCACTCTCCAGAGCATGCAAATGGCTGGCATGGCCATTTTTTATGCATTGTGAGCGCGTCCAAAGGTGTCTGGTAGCTCTAGGGGGAAGTAAAGAAGTGGGTTGTGGCCTTGGATGCCCTGGGGAGCCAGTAGGAGAGGAGAGAGGTAGAAGAAGAGGGAGAAATGGGCTGTCCAGAGAGAGAAAGTGGGGTTTTACCCATCCAATAATTGAGCTGTGGATTTGCCATTGTTACTGGAGGTGAAAGGGGACTAGGAGGGGTTGTGGTAAAGAGTTGAGCTCAAGGAGAATAGTTTTCGTGGTCAAAATGGTGATTTTTGAAAAGTGGCAGAAGGTGTTTGATAATGGTTTTGGTAAGCAAACGATTTCCAATTTCCATGATACTCCACAGGGTGAAATGAGACATATAATTAGGGTCTTCCACCAATTTGGAGCTTATTTGGGCAAAGTTGCCAATGCAACTTTTGTAAACCCTAGAAATTAGCAGAAATGGACTTGTGTAGATCTAGTTGAGAAAATCACTTCTCCTTGATGCACTACTTGGTGTAGTGGCCTCATTTGGTCATGTGAACATGCTCACAAAAGTTGGGGTCAAGGAGAGAAAGTTGGTAGTACAAACTTGTTCAAATTTGGTTCTGGTCAGAGAGGGTTTTGGGGTATTTTGGTGAACCAAAATGACCTTGATTGACATGAGGCTTTGCAAGGTGATCACAATATGCATTTTTGACTTGCTGGATTTTCCTTAGATTTTTATGAAAATATTTCCTGTGGAAATATTTCAAATCCTTGAAATGGGCAGAATTGGTTTTGGGAGGTTTTGTCCAATATTTTGAACATGGCCATGTGTTGAAACTCTTACATATGGGAAATATATGCCCACTAAGTTTCCCTGATTTTTGTCAAATATTTTTAAAATAATAAAATAATTTTTCCCTATTAAAGACCATTTCTGGCCTTAAGAAAAAGCTTTTAAATAAAATATTAAAATAACTTTTAAAATTATCTTTTTGTGGTTTATGGGAATCCTATATCTAATAGGTTTCAAATATACTCTTTGAAATATTTTTCATACCCCAAATCAGGTACTTGCAGTGCAAACCTCAATTCAGGGGTGTTTGGAAAACTAAATTTTGAAAATACTTTTTGGCCAAATTATTTTTGTAAGAAAATACTATATTGCTCTATACACATGGCATGGTCATTGGGCAGAAGTTTGGGGCAGGGAGATGAAGTACAAAAGGTGGAGTAGTTGACTTTAAATAGCACTTAAAAATCACAGAGAGAAAACCAACTCCAAAATAAAAAGCCAAATAGTGCAAAAGTTTTTGTTGGTCCAAATTTTTATGATTTATTAATGCAAATGAAATGTTACAAAATGCAGGGTGTGACATGGCACTTTGTGAAGCAAGTGCTATTTATATTTTATCATTTTCCCCAAACTTTTGGACCTCTTTTCCTATCCATATAATTGCCTTGTGACAAATTTCAACTTCATTTGCCTAGTGAGTCTTCCTCGGCAATTATTCAAAGTTCCTGTCTGAGGGAATTGTTTGTGAACGAAGTACTAGCTAGAATGGTCCAAATGAGTTGAAATTTTGCACGGCCCTTCATATCATCAAATCAAAGCTCTCCACAAGATTTGAGCTCATGCAAAGCATCCTTGTGAGCACAACTTCAAATCTTTGTTTCTGCCTAAATTTTCAGTTAGTGAAGCAAGTATATTTTATATTGATCCATTATTGCTGAAATTTTCCAGGGCCTTCTTCTACTCATATAACCTATCTCCACCAAGTTTTGGCTCAATCCATCTAGCCATTTGCCCTGGGCATTTTTCCTAAGTTTCTGTCTAGATTGAAGCTCTGTGAAGCAAGTACCATTTTGGTAAATCCAATTGGTATGGAATTTTTACAACTTCATTATATGTCCAAATCATTAAGTCTTGCAAAGTTTCAGCTCAAGTGGTTACTCCTAGTGAGTGCTACTTCATCATTTTGATTCTGGTCCTATTTATGCAGTTGCAAAGCAAGTGCATTAAATACTTGTCCAAATCCCACAAAAATTCACAAGACTTGTCGGGGATATACCCTGTGGTATGACCCGGCCGGGTATATGACCTGGCTGGGACTAGGCGTTTCATTGGTAACCCGTCGGAGGATTGGCGACTCATGAGTCTGGCGGCTCACTGGTCTGACGACTCACGAGCCTGGCAACTCATTGATGGCCCCGACAGCGGGTTAGATAGAGTACTAGGCCCAAGGTCTAGAAGGCCGGCTCATGTTATGGTGGGCCGACTTAAGAGGAAAGTGTAAGGAATATTCCCTTACAAAGGAAGCAAGACTAGGACTCCACTTGTAATAGACTAGTCCTAATCCTACTAGGACTCCACATGTAACCCGCCCCTTCAACTTATATAAGGAGGGGCATGGCACCCCAAGAGGGGGAGAAAAGAATCGCTAAGGCTAGATACAACAAAGGGGAGCCGGCTTATGCGGCGACTCCCTCATGAGCATAATGAGACCTAGCCACAAACAACATGTAGGGCTATTACCGGATGATGTTTCCCGGGGCCCGAAGCTATCTAAATCCTTGTCTTGTGTGTTGATCCGCCTAGCGTCTCTCATCCCGATCAACCCCTCTCAAGCTACCACATACATGCGCAGCCTCACGACTAAGTCCTTACGCTAGGACATCCGCGGTGACAATTCCACGACAGTTGGCGCCCACCGTGGGGCTCGCGCACGGTGGTGTTGAGCTCTTGGAAGGATCTCTCCCAGGGATCGAGAAGCTCACAGTTGACCAGATAAAGAAAAGCTAAGCATGGAAAAAATTCACTATGAGTTCATCAATCGAGATTGAAAAAGTATTCAGCGGCGACTGATGTCTACTACACAACCTTCTTCTTGTAGACGTTGTTGGGCCTCCAAGTGCAGAGGTTTGTAGGACAGTAGCAAATTTCCCTCAAGTGGATGACCTAAGGTTTATCAATCCGTGGGAGGCGTAGGATGCAGATGGTCTCTCTCAAACAACCCTGCAACCAAATAACAAAGAGTCTCTTGTGTCCCCAACACACCCAATACAATGGTAAATTGTATAGGTGCACTAGTTCGGCGAAGAGATGGTGATACAAGTGCAATATGGATAGTAGATATAGGTTTTTGTAATATGAAAATATAAAAAAGCAAGGTAACTAATGATAAAAGTGAGCACAAACGGTATTTCAATGCGTTGAAACAAGGCCTAGGGTTCATACTTTCACTAGTGCATGTTATCTCAACAATAATAACATAATTGGATCATATAACTATCCCTCAACATTTAACAAAGAGTCACTCCAAAGTCACTAATAGCAGAGAACAAATGAAGAGATTATGGTAGGGTACGAAACCACCTCAAAGTTATCCTCTCTGATGGATCTATTCAAGAGTCCGTAGTAAAATAACATGAAGCTATTCTTTCCATTTGATCTATCATAGAGTTTGTACTAGAAAAACACCTTAAGACACAAATCAACCAAAACCCTAATGTCACCTAGATACTCCAATGTCACCTCAAGTATCCGTGGGTATGATTATATGATATGCATCACACAATCTCAGATTCATCTATTCAAACCAACACAAAGTACTTCAAAAAGAGTGCCCCAAAGTTTCTACCGGAGAGTCAAGACGAAAACATGTGCCGATCCATATACATAGGTTCATGGGCGGAACCCGCAATTTGATCACCAAAACATACATCAAGTGAATCAATAGAATACCCCATTGTCACCACGGGTATCCCACGCAAGACATACATCAAGTGTTCTCAAATCCTTAAAGACTCAATCCGATAACATAACTTCAAAGGGAAAACTCAATCCATTAGAAGAGAGTAGAGGGGGAGAAGCATCATTGTCGGTGTACAAAACTAGGGGCATATTTTTCTACCCCTTTACCTGTGCACGGGCAGTCAGAGCCGCGCCCGCGAACACACCAAGCAGAGCGAGGGAGGTGAGCCAAGGTAAGACCGAAGCCCAAGATGGCCAGAGCAATGCCAAGACCAGGACCACAAAGAGCATAGGTGCGAAGAAGGTTCCCCCGGCAAGACCCTTGCTGGGGCAGCCTCGGCAGCCCCGGCAAGACCCTTGCCGGGGCAGCCCGCCCCACACCAACCGAGTGAGCCACCCTTGAGCCCACGATCCCCAACGCCATCATCCGCGTGGAGCCAGGGCTCGGGAAGGCACCTCCAAGGTGGCATGCAGATCTTTGTGAAGATATATTCAAGGTCAGATGAGGATTAGAAGACGACGATCCTCGGCAAGATCCTTGCCGAGGAAGGCTACCAAGGCCCCCGGCAAGACCCTTGCCAGGGACGATAGCACGCTACGGCAAGACCCTTGCCAGGCCACCCTGCAAGGCCCTCGCCAAGCGCACCAGCAGGGCCACCATCAGGCCCGCACCAGCCAGGTCTCCGCCGCCGTTCGCATGCAGCTGCCGACCCAACCAACTGGGCAGGCACCTGCATGGCAACATGCAGCCCTTCGTGGAGGCTCCACCACCGCGCCACCTCAGCTGCCTGCCTGCCTACATGGCACCGCATGCATCACTGGCCAGGGCGTGTGTCGAAGCTTGGAGGAGTGGTGACGAACGGGACGAGCCTCGCCCCCGTCCCCGATAAAGTGAAGGGATACCTAAGCCTCGCATTAAATGCGCTTTGTCCTGTAATATGAGGGATAAACTCACAACACTGTTGCCTTTCCACCTCCTGTGTGCCATTGTGGAAACCCCTTTTCCTATAAAAGGAGGCCCGAGGCGACCAGGAGAAGGATTCGACTTTTTGGGAGCTCGTTACACCCCATAGCTAGCTCAAGAACTCAGATTACGTCCACCAAAGCAGGAGTAGGGTTTTACGCATCCTCGCAGCCCGAACCTGGATAAACGAACCCCGCGCCCCACAACCGCAGTAGGGATTCTTGTGATCCCATAGGTGTTGTTTCCCACCGACATATTTGGCGCACCAGGTAGGGGGCGCGTTTGTGAGAATCCGGTCTGGAAGTTAGCCTAGCGGTTCTTCGTCATCATGGCCCCTAAGAAGAAGATGGCCACGGCGATCAGCTCATTGGGGGCCGAACGGCCCGTGCCGGTGCGGACGAGCAGCGGACCAGTCGCGGACAGGACTCAGGCTGCGGCCCGCGAACACCAGCACCACCCAGGCAGTTGGAGCCTGGCGAGCGGCGTCGTTCGTGCACCAGACGATTGGCCCCACGCCACCGGATCCAAAGACAGAGCTGGGCCCCCTCCCGGCAGCGCGAGGCCCTCCGGGGGTGTCGTTGCACCGACTCCGAGCAGCGTGGCGACCTCCAGGATGCATACACCGACGACCACCGCGCGATCTTCCCATGGTGTGCGCGCCGAACAGCATCACCATGTTGGTGACACTGAGCACCGCTGTGGGAAGAGCCATGTGCATCATCAGCAAGACGAAGGAGTTTAACACGCTCGCCGAAGCACTGGTGGAAATGGCACGCAGCCGCTGGGTCATGACAGAGCTCCTTCTAACATAGTTAGAAGTCAAAGCGCGCCATGATCCACTCATCTTTCACCGCCACCCACGCCAGCGGAAGCCTTGGCGCGCGCACAGCTGCTCCTCGACTTCCCTCCTGCTGCGGAGAAGCTCAATGAGTGGAGGGACACCATCCGGAGCGTCGTCGCCGTCGCGAACAAAGACGATCCGCGACCGGCGGGGCCCTCGGGTCGGCGCTCCACCGAACCACCACATATTGGTGCTGGGAGGACCGGGGGAGCTGCGGCCACGATGCACTCTCCTCCTCCTCGCCAGCTGCCGCGGGCGTCGGCCCGTTGCGACGACGCTGGTGATAACATCTCCATAGCATCGTCCGATCCACGGACCCTCCGCGACCAGCGCCAGGTCCTTTGGGAGCGAGCTCATGAAGACGCTCGAACCACCATCGAGCGCCGGCGCCAAACGCGCCGCCAGTCGGACAAGCGGGCGGGACCCGCTATGGACCACCCGGCACCGGGGGGCCCCGGCGGCCTACCTTACGAGGTGGGCTGCCCGGCTTTTACCCGTGAGCTGAGGCAGTTCCAGTGGCCGTCCCACCGCACGTTCAAGCCCGTTGTCGGCGAGAAGTACACCGGCAAGACCCATCTGTCCAAGTTCCTCAGCATATACACCATCGCGATGCAAGCCGCTGGGGCTCGCGACGACAAGGTGCTTGCCAACTACTTCCCATTGGCACTCAAGCCCAATGTAATGTCTTGGTTGATGCACTTGCCGGCGGACTCCATCTCCTCCTGGTCAGATCTGTGCCATGAGTTCTTTGGCGCCTTCACAGGAGGCCACCAAGCTCATGGCTAGACCAGTGATCTGCATATCATTCCCCAGAAGGAAGGGGAGACCCTGCGCAAGTACATCCAGAGATTCAGCCGGGTGCAGTACAACATCCCCGACGTTCATCCCTCCGCTGTGATTAGCGCGTTCCATCAGAACGCGTGTAATCGCAAGATGCGCGAGGAGCTGGCGATGACCAAGGTTAAGGATGTGGCCGAGCTCTACGTTCTGGCCGATAGGTGCACCCGGGCTGAAGAGGGAAGGAAGTACCCCGGCGAAGACGCCGGTGCAGAAACCGACTCTACCGATGAGGACGCCGCCGCCCCGACGAAGAAGGGCCGGCGTCGCAACAGGAAACGCAAAGGCAAGGCCATCCTTGCTGTTGAGGGATTTGACAATACGGGTGCCGGCAAGAAGGTCAAGGCAGACACCCCCGGCAAGGAGATTGCCGGGTGCGCCGCCTGCCGGGCCTTGGCGGCTACCGACAAGCCAGGAAGCTCTGCCAAGCAATACTGCAAGATCCACGGCACCAAGGGCCACGATCTCCAGAACTGCCGACAAGTCGAGCTGCTTGCTAAAAAGCAAAAGGCTGAGTACGAAAGGCGAGACAAGGAGAAGGACCAGGATGGTACTGAGGGATCCGGCAAGAAGCGCAGCGGCCAAGGAGGCCGCCCCGACAAGGACAACCAGCAAGAGAGGCCCGCCCGGGGACGCGACAAGAAACAAGAAGACGACGATCACGATGAGGACGACGAGTCTGGTGAGCAAGGGTTCCATAAGGCTACGAAGGCTATGGAGGCCATGTGCATCGATGGCGCGCCTCGCTGCACATCTCTCACCGCCAGCTCAAGCAGTGGCACGAGAGGTTACAGCAACAGAGCCGTCGTTCGATGCTCAGAAGCCTCTAAAGTGGTCCAGCCCGCCCTGCATCTTTGACTCCGAGGACCACCCTGATCGCACTATCGCGGTCGGGTGTTTGCCGTTGTTGGTTTCACCAACAATACGCAACCTCAGGGTGAACAATATGTTGGTTGACGACGGGGCCGACCTGAACTTGATCTCGCCTATCGTGATCAAAAGGTTGCAAATCCCTGATGGAGACCTTGAGGAAATGGGCACGTTTCAGGGGGTCAATCCGGGGAGAAGCCAGCCAAAAGGATAGGTCACACTGCCCATGACATTTGGAGGAGATTTGAACTACCAGATGGAGAGGATCGTCTTCGACGTGGCCGAGATCCCCTTGCCCTACAACGGGATCCTCGGCCGCCCGGCACTAGCCAAGTTCATGGCGGCATCACACTACGCCTACAACATGCTAAAGATGCCCGGACCGTTGACCATCATCTCTGTCCTCTCCGACAGGAAGAACGCACTGATTTGCCCGACCAACTCTATCGGGAAGCAGTTGCAGCAGCTGCCGTCAAGGCACCTGCTCCTGCCGCCGAAGGCACGGGAGGAAATAAGGAGCCCGGCAAGACCTCTCGCACCCACTCCAGCAAGCGCACCTCCTCGGGGTGTTGTGCTACCGTTGAGGACGTGCCAGAGAGCTCTGTCGACAAAATCAAGAGATCTAGAGCCGAGCCGCTGCAGACCAAGAAGGTGCCCGTCGCGGAGGACGGCACGGGAGGGGCCTTCATCATAGGCTCCACCCTCAACAGCAAATAGGAAGGCGAGCTCGTCGCCTTCTTGCGGGCAAATGTCGACGTGTTTGCATGGCAAGCGTCTGACATCCCTGGTGTTCCCAGGTAGGTGATTGAGCACCACCTAGCCGTCTGCCCCCACGAGCGACCCGTCAAGCAGAAGGTTAGAAAGCAGGCTCTGGAGAGGCAGGAGTTCATCACAGAGGAGATCAGAAAGTTAGAAGCGGTAGGTTTGGTGAGAGGGGTGCTCCATCCGACGTGGTTGGCCAATCCGGTAGTGGTGTGCAAGGCGAATGGGAAGTGGAGGCTGTGTATTGATTACACAGATATCAATAAGGCTTGTCCTAAGGACCCCTTCCCATTGCCGTGCATCGACCAGATTGTTGACTCCACGGCCGGGTGTGATCTGTTATCATTCCTCGATGCCTACTCAGGCTACCACCAAATCATCATGACAAGAGAGGTTGAAGAGAAGACAACATTCATCACCCCATGTGGTACGTATTGATTTTTACGGAGGCCTTTCGGGTTGAAGAGTGCTGGCTCAATGTTTGCAAGAGCAGTCCAAATTGGTTTTGAACCTCAGCTCCATAGAAATATGGAGACCAACATGGATGACATAGTGGTCAAAACCAAGGACGGGCCGACTCTTGTGCAAGATCTAGAACAGACATTTGCCAACCTGCGCAAGATCAACCTCAAGTTGAACCCTGAGAAGTGCCTCTTAGGCGTCCCGTCCGGCAAGCTTCTCGGGTTCTTCGTGTCACAGCGCGGGATCGAGGCAAACCCAGACAAGATCAAGGCTATTGAGCAGATCGAGGCACCCAGGCGGATCAAGGATGTGCGTCGGCTCACCAGCTGCGTTGCCGCCATGAGCCGGTTCATCTCCAAGTCCGCCGAGCGCGCCCTTCCCTTTTTCAAGATCTTGAAAAAGGTGGGCCCAATAGAGTGGACCCCAGAAGCCGAGGCCGCGCTGCAGGATCTGAACAAAATACCTTTCCTCCATGCCAATACTAGTTGCGCCTAAACCAGAAGAGCCGTTACTGCTGTATCTGGCAGCGACGAATCAAGTGGTCAGCGCCGCACTGGTGGCACAGAGGGAGGTCGACGAGGAGGCAGCAATGACGGCAGGACCAGCAGATGACGAGCCAGAGATTCTCCCGCAGGGCCTGGTGCCGATGAGGCACGGCCCCCGGCAGAGTCTGGTGCCACCAAGGCGATGCCCGCGCGGTCGAGTGAAGTGGTGCCCAAGAAAAAGATGATGCAGCACCCGGTTTACTTTGTCAGCTCCCTCTTGCAGGGGCTAGGTCAAGGTATTCCGGTGTGCAGAAATTGCTCTTCAGCCACCTTATGGCCTCGAGGAAGCTGCCTCACTACTTCTAGGCCCACGAGATCACTGTCGTCACCCGCCTCCCGTTGCAACGGATACTGCAGAACCCGGACGCAACCGGAAGGATTGTGGAATGGGCCTTGGAGTTGTCAAGCTTCGGCTTAAAGTTTGAGAGTACCTCGACAATTCAGAGCAGAGTCTTGGCGGAGTTCATCGCGGAATGGACCTCGACACCTGACGAAGAAATCCAAGAGACTGCTCTCCCCGGCAAGGAAGCAGGCCGCAACTGGATCATGTACTTTGATGGAGCCTTCTCGCTACAAGGCACCGGTGCCGGTGTGCTGCTCGTCGCACCCACCGGAGAGCACCTCAAGTACGTGATCCAGATGCACTTCCCCAGGGAGATGTGTAACACCCCAAAAATTTAACCATGATTTATTTATTAAAAAATTTCCAGGAAATTAAATTTTTTATTTTCTAGATTTTCTTTGATTTTAGAACCACCCTTTTCCTTGATATTATGGAGTTTTTACCCCAAGTGAAAACTTTCCAAATGCATTGTTGGACTTGTATACCCTCTCAGGAAAACATTTCTTTTATCAGTGGGATTATTTATATAATTATTTTTCTTGAGCTTTATTTCTTTTAAGTTGGATTTTCATGAGTTTTGGAGGCAGTTTGCACTACAACCCTTTCAATTTCTCTTTTAAAATTTCCACCAAAATTTGGGGATGACATGTGATGTCCCCATATCACTTTTATGCAAAAATCTCTTTGGTCATTTTGAAATTTTGAGATCTACCCCAAGTTTTCAAAAGTGGTCCAGTTTGTAAAATTGCACTGTAACCTATTTAAATATTTCTTTAAAGCCTCCACCAAAATTAGGGGATGTTAGTAGGAGTACATTATTCAATTTTATGTAAAAAACCACTGGTGTTCCTTGAAAAATTTAAGCAAATCATCCTCTTTTGCTCTCTGGTCCAGTTGGGTGTTTTCTACTGCAACTCTATTTTATTTTACTCTAGTGCCCATGATCTTTCTCCTGCTTATAGTCCTCCCTACCCAACCCTTAAGTCCAGGAGAATGGACCCATTGGAGTATTTTTGGTTCATGCAATTATAGCCTTTAGTTTCTGTCCAGATTTAGTTTTCTCAAAAACTTGCACTATCAAGTTTCTGGTTTTGCCATCATCACCTACACCTAAAGAGAACCCAATCTGGAGATTTTGGCCACCCCAAGAGTTGCCTAGAAGCCCATGGCATTCTGTCAAACACTTTGTGTGCATGGCCAGTTTTGGCTTAGTTTTTAGTTTGCATTGTGAACTTGATCCCCTGACCCAACCACCTTGTCCACTAATCCCCTTGCAAACTCTAACCTAGACCTGTTAATCCCCAGCATCATCCAAGCCCTCTAGCACGCGCTGGCATTATGTCGAGCACCTCGCGTGCGTGCGCTAGGCGCGCCTAGAGCGCGCGTTTTGCACGTGCGTGCGCCCGAGCCGCCGCGTCTGGCCCCTGGCCTTTGCTCAGCTGCAGAGCCACGCCCGTCCTCATCCACTCATCAGAGCCATCCAGGCCACCCCTGGAGCCCCACAGCGCCGCCGTCAGGTCGGCCATGGCGGCTAGCGGACGGCCGCAGCAGGCTACTGCCATGGACGGTGCCGCTCGAGCCACAGCCACGCGCCAGCTGCCCCTGGAACATCCCGAGATTATCCTCGAGCACGTCCGCTAGCGCCCGTCGCCGCCACGCGCCCCCTGGCTACAGAACAGCAGTTCGCCGACGATCTTATCCCCGGCCGCTGCGGAACAGACCTCGACCGCTATAAATAGGGGCCCCGAGCTCGTCCAGTCCCTCAGGCGACCTCAGGGCATCCCTCTAGAACTCCCACAGCCAGTAATCGACGGGGGGAGGTCTTCTTCCTCGTCTCCGGCCAGTTCAGTCGCCGCCACACTCCGGTGCCGTGCGTCGCGAGCTGAGCCCCCCAGTCCATCCAGTGCCACCATCTTCTTCCCCTCGATCTTGCGGAGCCGCCCAACCTCTCAGCTTCGACTAGGAACCTCCGTAGCCCAAACGCCCAAATCCTCCCGAAGCCACCTCCACCGCGGAGCTCGCCGCTGACGAATCCCTTTGTCCCCGCCAACCTCTCGACCACTGGGATGACCGCCCTGGACTGGCGGATCCATCCCTGCCCTCAGAACCCAGTGGGGAGCTGCCGTTCGTCGACGGCAATCGCCGGAACCCCGCCTTCGCTCGGACAGAGGAGGAAGAAGGCGTGGGCGACTAGTCAAAGCTGACAAGTGGGCCCAAGGGACCCACTGTCAGTGACCCAGCCCCGACCCGCGCCAGTTCAAGTGGACGCGTATTCCACAGAATACGTATTCGCTAAGAGAAAAGCGTAAGCTCCCCGAAACGTTTTCTTTTTCTGTTTTTTATTAAAAACAGATTTTTGACTAAACTTTGACTAGCTATAACTTTTTAAATATAAGTCCAATTGACTTGATTCTTTTTCTGTTGTTTCTCAAATTCTGTCTAGTTTATTTTCATGTTTATTTGAAAATTTTCAAACAACTTTTTTGTACTGTTTTGGAACTATGTGTTGATTTGAATTTTTTCAAAATAGGGTTTTGGAGAAGGAAGCATCTTCCAAAAAGTGCACTCCCACTTGCATACTCTTGAAGGCAAGCATTCTGAACCCTGGCATAATATTATTGTGTGTTACAACACCACCTTGACACGGAATATTCGTTATTCTATAAGGAGATATGATCATACTCATGAGTGCATATTGATGATTTCGTGCTATTAGAACTTGATATGTTTGTGATAATAATCACCCTCGTATGCCTTTCTTGCCTACCAAAAGGAATCCGGGAAAGCCCCTGTCTTGGGTAGACACGAGCTTGTCCCTAATCCCTCGTCGAGACGGTTATGTCTGGTAGGGCATGGTGAGGTATGAGGAGTGGTGATTGAGGGAGTCCTGGATTAGGGGGTGTCCAGATGGCTGGACTATACCTTCAGCCGAACTCTTGGACTATGAAGATACAAGATTGAAGACTTCGTCCCGTGTCCGGAAGGGACTTTCCTTGGCGTGGAAGGCAAGCTTGGCGATGCGGATATTTAGATCTCCTACCATTGTAACCGACTTTGTGTAACCCTAACCCTCTCCGGTGTCTATATAAACCGGAGGGTTCTAGTCCGTAGGATAACATACAACAATCATACCATAGGCTAGCTTCTAGGGTTTATCCTCCTTGATCTCGTGGTAGATCTACTCTTTTACTACCCATATCATCAATATTAATCAAGCAGGACGTAGGGTTTTACCTCCATCGAGAGGGCCCGAACCTGGGTAGAACTTCGTGTCCCTTGTCTCCTGTTACCATCCGTCTAGACGCACAGTTCGGGACCCCCTACCTGAGATCCGTCGGTTTTGACACCGACATTGGTGCTTTCATTGAGAGTTCCTTTGTGTCGTCGCTTTTAGGCCCGATAGCTCCTACGATCATCAATAATGATGCAGTCTAGGGTGATACTTTTCTCCCTAGACAGATCTTCGTCATCGGCGGCTTCGCACTGCGGGCCAATTCGCTTGGCCATCTAGAGTAGATCGAAAGCTACGCCCCTGGCCATCAGGTCAGATTTGGAAGTTTAAACTACACGGCGGACGTCCGCGGGGACTTGATCTTCGACAGATTCGAGCCACAACCGAGCGCGCCGCACTGTCGCAATGGGCATGATCTAGCTCTGCCGCCGAACAGTGCCCTGGAGGCCGCACACGCATTGGTTCCGACCCTCGATTCGGAACCAACTGCGCTAATCGAGGATGAGTGGTTGGACGCCGCCTTAGGGGCTGAGATCCCAACGGCGATCGAGCCGGACACCAGCCCCGCACTCCGCAAGGCCCGTGACTCAGAGTGGTCGGACTCCTATCCGGACTCCAAGCCCTCCGCGCCCCTGCCGATTGAATCCAATTGGGCGCCGATCATGGAGTTTACCGCCGTGGACATCTTTCAGCACTCGCCCTTTGGCGATATTATGAAGTCATTAAAGTCTCTCTCTTTATCAGGAGATCCCTAGCCAAACTGCGGTCAGCAAGGTTGGGATACGGACGACGAAGAAATTCAAAGCCCACCCACCACCCACTTTGTAGCCACAGTCGATGATTTAACCGACATGCTCGACTTCGACTCCAAAGACATCGACGGTATGGACGCCGATGTAGGAGACGACCAAGAACCAGCACCTATAGGGCACTTGAAATCCACCTCGTCGTATGAAATATACATGGTGGATACCCCAAAAGAAGGAGATGGCGATGGAACAGTGGGGGACGACCCCTCCAAGAAACAGCCTAAGCGCCGGCGTCAGCGGCGCCGCTCTAAATCCTGCCAAAGCAAAAACGGTGATTCCGGCACAGGAGATAATAATACTCCGGATAGCGCCGAAGAACACCACCTCCAGCAAGATCAGCACAGGAGGATGGAGAAGCCAGCCCTCACGAGAGAGCGGCAGACAGAGAGGTCGAGGATGATAATTATATGCCTCCCTCCGAAGACGAGGCAAGCCTCGACGATGACGAATTCGTCGTGCCAGAGGATCCCGTCGAACAAGAGCGTTTCAAATGCAGGCTTACGGCCACGGCAAGCAGCCTCAAGAAAAAACAGCAACAGCTTAGAGCTGCAGACTAAGGCATAGCCTAGTGGTGGGAAGGGGCTGATGCCTTCCCACCCACCCAGGTTCAAGGCATGGTACTTGAAATTTGGCTTTGTTGCACCAATTATACTGTAGGGGTTCCCTTACAGTCTTTCTGTCAAAAAAAACAGCTTAGAGCTGATCAAGATTTGCTAGCCGACAGATGGACTGAAGTCCTTGCGGCCGAAGAGTATGAACACGAACGCCCCTCCAAGAGCTACCCAAAGCGCAGGCTGCTACCCCGATTAGAGGAGGAAGCACCTAAACCTACATCACCAGCGCATGATACGGCCGATCGGCCACCTCGTGGCCGCGACAGAGAGGCCTTGTTGGAAATATGCCCTAGAGGCAATAATAAATTAGTTATTATTATATTTCCTTGTTCATGATAATCTTTTATTATCCATGCTTGAATTTTATTGATAGGAAACTTAGATACATGTGTGGATACATAGACAACACCATGTCCCTAGTAAGCCTCTAGTTGACTAGCTCGTTGATCAATAGATGGCTACGGTTTCCTAACCCTGGACATTGGATGTCGTTGATAATGGGATCACATCATTAGGAGAATGATGTGATGGACCAGACCCAATCCTAAGCCTAGCACAAGATCGTGTAGTTCGTATGCTAAAGCTTTTCTAATGTCAAGTATCATTTCTTTAGACCATGAGATTGTGCAACTCCCGGATACCGTAGGAGTACTTTGGGTGTGCCAAATGTCACAACGTAACTGGTGGCTATAAAGGTGCACTACGGGTATCTCTGAAAGTGTCTCTTGGGTTGGCACGAATCGAGACTGGGATTTGTCACTCTGTGTAACGAAGAGGTATCTCTGGGCCCACTCGGTAGGACATCATCATATGCGCAATGTGACCAAGGAGTTGATCACGGGATGATGTGTTATGGAACGAGTAAAGAGACTTGCCGGTAACGAAATTGAACAAGGTATCAAGATACCGAAGATCAAATCTCGGGCAAGTGCAATGCCGCTAGACAAAGGGAATTGAATACGGGATTGATTGAATCCTCAACATCATGGTTCATCTGATGAGATCATCGTGGAACATGTGGGAGCCAACATGGGTATCCAGATCCCGCTGTTTGTTATTGGCCGTAGAGGTGTCTCGGTCATGTCTACATGGTTCCCGAACCCGTAGGGTCTACAAACTTAAAGTTCGATGACGCTAGGGTTATAGGGAAAGTATGTACGCGGTTACCGAATGTTGTTCGGAGTCCTGGATGAGATCCCGGACGTCACGAGGAGTTCCAGAATGGTCAGGAGGTAAAGATTTATATATAGGAAGTGAGGATTTGGCCACCGGAAGTGTTCTGGGCATCACCGGTAATGTACCGGGACCACCGGAAGGGTCCGGGGGTCCACCGGGAGGGGCAACCAGCCACGGAGGCCTACATGGGCCAATAGTGGGAAGGTACCAGCCCCTAGGTGGGCTGGGGCGCCTCCCACCAAGGCGCAAGGCGCCCCCAAGAGGGGAAGGGGGCAAACCCTAGGGCAGATGGGCCCTAAGGCCCACCCTAGGTGCGCCTCCCCCTCTCCCCCTTGTGGCCGCCACCCTAGGTGGGATTTGGGGCTGCCGCACCCCTTGGGGTGGGAACCCTAGAGGGGCGCAGCCCCCTCCCCTCCCCTATATATACTTGAGGTATGGGGGCTGCCCAACACGTGATTTGATCTCTCTCTTGGCGCAGCCCTACCTCTCTCCTCCTCGTCTCTCGTAGTGCTTGGCGAAGCCCTGCTGGAGTTCCGCTCTCCTCCACCACCACCATGCCGTCGTGCTGCTGATGGACGGAGTCTTCCCCAACCTCTCCTTCTCCCCTTGCTGGATCAAGGCGTGGGAGACGTCACCGGGCTGCACGTGTGTTGAACGCGGAGGTGTCATCCGTTCGGCACTAGGATCGTCGGTGATTTGGATCACGACGAGTACGACTCCATCAACCCCGTTCACTTGAACGCTTCCGCTTAGTGATCTACAAGGGTATGTAGATGCACTCTCCTTTCCCCTCGTTGCTAGATTACTCCATAAATTGATCTTGGTGATGCGGAGAAAATTTTGAATTTCTGCTACGATCCCCAATAGTGGCATCATGAGCTAGGTCTATGCGTAGTTTCTATGCACGAGTAGAACACAAAGAAGTTGTGGGCATCGATATTGTCAATTTACTTGCCGTTACTAGTCTTATCTTGATTCGGCGGCATCGTGGGATGAAGCGGCCCGGAACGACCTTACACGTACTCTTACGTGAGATAGGTTCCAGCGACTGACATGCACTAGTTGCATAAGGTGGCTAGCGGGTGTCTGTCTCTCCCACTTTAGTCAGATCGGATTCGATGAAAAGGTCCTTATGAAGGGTAAATAGAAATTGGCATATCACGTTGTGGTTTTGCGTAGGTAAGAAATGTTCTTGCTAGAAACCCATAGCAGCCACGTAAAAACATGCAACAACAATTAGAGGACGTCTAACTTGTTTTTGCAGGGTATGCTATGTGATGTGATGTGGCCAAAAAGAATGTGATGAATGATATGTGATGTATGAGATTGATCATGTTCTTGTAATAGGAATCACGACTTGCATGTTGATGAGTATGACAACCGGCAGGAGCCATAGGAGTTGTCCTAATTTATTTATGACCTGCGTGTCAACATAAACGTCATGTAATTACTTTACTTTATTGCTAACCATTAGCTGTAGTAGTAGAAGTAATAGTAGGCGAGACAACTTCATGAAGACACGATGATGGAGATCATGGTGTCATGCCGGTGACGATGATGATCATGGAGCCCCGAAGATGGAGATCAAAAGGTGCAAAGTGATGATGGCCATATCATGTCACTATTTGATTGCATGTGATGTTTATCATGTTTTACATCTTATTTTCTTAGAAACGACGGTAGCTTACATAAGATGATCCCTCACTAAAATTTCAAGAAAAGTGTTCTCCCTAACTGTGCACCGTTGCGAAGGTTCGTTGTTTCGAAGCACCACGTGATGATCGGGTGTGATAGATTCTAACATTCGAATACAACGGGTGTTGACGAGCCTAGCATGTACAGACATGGCCTCGAAACACATGCGAAACACTTAGGTTGACTTGACGAGCCTAGCATGTACAGACATGGCCTCGGAACATGGAGGACCGAAAGGTCGAACATGAGTCGTATAGAAGATACGATCAGCATGAAGATGTTCACCGATGATGACTAGTCCGTCTCACGTGATGATCGGACACGGCTTAGTTGATTCGGATCATGTATCACTTAGATGACTAGAGGGATGTCTATCTGAGTGGGAGTTCATAAAATAATCAGATGAACTCAATTATCATGAACATAGTCAAAAGGACTTTGCAAATTATGTCATAGCTTACGCTTTAGTTCTACTGTTTTAGATACGTTCCTAGAGAAAATTTAGTTGAAAGTTGATAGTAGCAATTATGCGGACTGGGTCCGTAAACTGAGGATTGTCCTCATTGCTGCACAGAAGGTTTATGTCCTTAATGCACCGCTCAGTGAGCTGAACCTCAAGCATCAGTTGTAGATGTTGCGAACATCTGACATACACGTTTTGATGACTACATGATAGTTCAGTGCGTAATGCTAAATGGTTTAGAATTGAGGCACCAAAGACGTTTTTGAAACATCGCAGAACATATGAGATGTTCCAAGGACTGAAATTGGGATTTCAGGCTAGTGCCCACGTCAAGAGGTATGAGACCTCTGACAAGTTTCCTAAGCCTATGAACTAAGGAGAAAAGCTCAATTGTTGAGCATGTGCTCAGATTGTATGAGTACTACAATCACTTGAATCGAGTGGGAGTTAATCTTCCAGATAAGATAGTGATGGTTCTCCAAAGTCACTGTCACCAAGCTACTAGAGCTTCGTGATGAACTATAACATATCAGGGATAGATATGATCCTTGAGCTATTCGCGACACCGCGAAAGTAGAAATCAAATAGGAGCATCAATTGTTGATGGTTAATAAAACCACTAGTTTCAAGAAGGGCAAGGGAAAGAAAGGGATACTTCATGAAACAACAAATTAGTTGCTGCTCTAGTGAAGAAACCCAAGGTTGAACCCAAACCCGAGACTAAGTGCTTCTGTAATAAGGGGAACGGTCACTGAAGCAGAACTACCCTAGATACTTGGTAGATGAGAAGGCTGGCAAGGTCGACAGAAGTATGTTGGATATACTTTATATTAATGTGTACTTTACTAGTACTCCTGGTAGCACCAGGGTATTAGATACCGGTTCGGTTGCTAAGTGTTAGTAACTCGAAATAAAAGGCTACGGTATAAACCGAGACTAGCTAAGGGTGAGATGACGATATGTGTTGGAAGTGTTTCCAAGTTTCATGTAATCAAATATCTTACGCTCCCTCTACCATCGAGATTGGTATTAAAACCTAAATAATTATTATTTGGTGTTTGCGTTGGGCATAGACATGATTGGATTATGTTTATCGCAATACGGTTATTCATTTGAGGAGAATAATGGTTACTCGGTTTATTTGAATAATACCATCCCGATCGTAGTGATACACATGTTCATGCCAAAAGATATAAGATAATAATCATAGTACCACATACTTGTGGCACTGCAATTTGAGTCATATTGGTATAAAACGCATGGAGAAGCTCCATACAGATGGATCGTTTGGACTCACTTGATTTTGAATCACTTGAGACATGCAAATCATACCACATAGGCAAGATGACTGAAAGACCTCGTTTTCAGTAAGATGGAACAAGAAAGCAACTTGTTGGAAGTAATACATTTTGATGTGTGCAGTCCAATGAGTGCGGAGGCACGCAGTGGATATCGTTATGTTCTTACTTCACAGATGATTTGAGTAGATGCTGAGTATATTTACTTGATGAAACACAAGTCTGAATTATTGAAAGGTTCAAGTAATTTCAGAGTGAAGTTGAAGATCGTCGTGACAAGAGGATAAAATGTCTATGATATGATCATAGAGATTTATATATGAGTTACGAGTTTGGCACACAATTAAGACATTGTGGAAATTGTTTCACGACTAATACCACTGGGAACACCATAGTGTGATGGTGTGTCCGAACATCATAACTGCACCCTCTTAGATATGGTGCATACCATGATGTCTCTTATCGAATTACCACTATCGTTTATGGGTTAGGCATTAGAAACAACCGCATTCACTTTAATAAGGAACCACACAAATCCGTTGAGACGACACCATATGAACTATGGTTCAGAGAAACCTAAGCTGTTGTTTCTTAAAAGTTTGGGGCTACGACGCTTATGTGAAAAAGTTTCAGGCTGATAAGCTCGAACCCAAAGCAGATAAATGCATCTTCATAGGACACCCAAAAACAGCTAGGTATACCTCCTGTCTCAGATCCGAAAGCAATAGGGATTGTTTCTGAAATCGGGTCGTTTCTCGAGGAAAAGTTTCTCTCGAAAGAATTGAGTGGGAGGATGGTGGAGACTTGATGAGGTTATTGAACCGTCACTTCAACTAGAGTGTAGCAGGGCACAGGGAGTTGTTCCTGTGGCATCTACACCAATTGAAGTGGAAGCTTATGATAGTGATCATGAAGCTTCGGATCAAGTCACTACCAAACCTCGTAGGACGACAAGGATGCGTACTACTTCAGAGTGGTACGTAATCCTGTCTTGGAAATCATGTTGGTAGACAATAATGAACCTACGAGCTATGGAGAAGGGATGGTGGGCCCGGATTCCGAAAAATGGCTCGAGGCCATAAAATCCGAGAGAGGATCCATGTATGAAAACAAAGTGTAGACTTTGGAAGAACTACTTGATGGTCGTAAGGCTGTTAGGTGCAGATGGATTTTAAAAGGAAGAAGGACAATGATGGTAAGTGTCACCATTAAGAAAGCTCGACTTGTCATTAAGATGTTTTCCGACAAGTTCAAGGAGTTGACTACGATGAGATTTTCTCACTTGTAGCGATGCTAAGAGTCTGTTGGAATTATATTAGCAGTTACTGCATTATTTATGAAATATTGCATATAGGATGTCAAAACATTGTTTCCTCGATGATTTTCTTGAGGAAAGGTTGTATACAACCAGAAGGTTTTGTCAATCCTGAAAGATGGTAACAAGTATGCAAAGCTCCAGCAATCCTTCTAAGGACTGGAGTAAGCATCTCGGAGTTGGAATGTACGCTTTGATGAGATGATCAAAGATTTTGGGTCTATACAAAGTTTATGAGAAACTTGCATTTCCAAAGAAGTGAGTGGGAGCACTATATAATTTTTGATGAGTATATGTTGTGAACATATTGTTGATCAGAAACGATGTAGAATTTCCGGAAAGCGTATAGGGTTATTTGAAAGGTATTTTCAATGGAAAACCAGGATTAAGCTACTTGAACATTGAGCATCAAGATCTATAAGGATAGATCAAAACACTTAATGGTACTTTCAAATGAGCACATACCTTGACATGATCTTGAAGGTGTTCAAGATGGATCAGTCAAAGAAGGAGTTCTTGCTTGAGTTGTAAGGTATGAAGTAAAGACTTAAAGCTGGACCACGACAGAAGAAAGAGGAAGGATGAAGGTCGTCCCCTATGCTTTTGTCATAGGCTCTATACGGTATGCCATGCTAAGTACCGCACCTAATGTGTGCCTTGCCACATGTCTGGCAAGAGGGTACGAAGGTGATCTAGGAGTAGATCACCAGATAGCGGTCAAAATTATCCTGAGAGGAATAAGGATATGTTTCTCGGTTATGGAGGTGGTAAAAGAGTTTGTCGTAAAGGTTTACGTCGATGCAATCTTTGACACTAATCTAGATGATTCTGAGTAGTAAACCGGATTCGTATAGTAGAACAGTTATTTGGAATAGCTCCAAATAGAGCGTGGTAGCTGCATCTACAGGATGACATAGAGATTTGTAAAGCACACATGGATCTGAAAGGTTTAGACCCGTTGACTATAACATCTCTCACAAGCATAACATGATTGAGGGAGTCCTGGATTAGGGGGTGTTCGGATAGCCGGACAATACCTTCAGCCGGACTCCAGGACTATGAAGATACAAGATTGAAGACTTCGTCCCGTGTCCGGAAAAGACTTTCCTTGGCGTGGAAGGCAAGCTTGGCGATGCGGATATTCGAGATCTCCTACCATTGTAACCGACTCTGTGTAACCCTAACCCTATCCGGTGTCTATATAAACCGGAGGGTTTTAGTCCGTAGGACAACTTCATCATACAACAATCATACCATAGGCTAGCTTCTAGGGTTTAGCCTCCTTGATCTCGTGGTAGATCTACTCTTGTACTACACATATCATCAATATTAATCAAGCAGGAAGTAGGGTTTTACCTCCGTCGAGAGGGCCCGAACCTGGGTAAAACTTCGTGTCCCTTGTCTCCTGTTACCATCCGGCCTAGACCCACAGTTCGGGACCCCCTACCCGAGATCCACCGGTTTTGACACCGACATTGGTGCTTTCATTGAGAGTTCCTCTGTGTCGTCACTTTTAGGCCCGATGGCTCCTTTGATCATCAACGACGATGTGGTCCAGGGTGAGACTTTTCTCCCCGGACAGATCTTCGTCTTCGGCGGCTTCGCACTGCGGGCCGATTCGTTTGGCCGCCTGGAGCAGATCGAAAGCTACGCCCCTGGCCATCAGGTCAGGTTTGGAAGTTTGAACTACACGGCTGACATCCGCGGTGACTTGATCTTCGACGGATTCGGGCCACAGCCAAGCGCGCCGCACGGTCAAGATGGGCATGATCTAGCTCTGCCGTCGAACAGTGTCCTGGAGGCCGCACGCGCGTCGGTTTCGACCCTTAATTCGGAAACTGCGGCACCGATCGAGGATGAGTGGTTGGACGCCACCTCAGGGGCTGCGATGTCAAAGGCGAACAAGCTGAACACCAGCCCCGCACTCTGCATGACCCGTGACTCCGAGGATCCGGATTCCCCTCCGGACTCCGAACCCCCCGCGCCCCTGCCGATCGAATCCGATTGGGCGCCGATCATGGAGTTCACCGCCGCGGACATCTTTCAGCACTCGCCCTTCGGCGACATCCTGAACTCACTAAAGTCTCTCTCTTTATCGGGAGAGCCCTGGCCGGACTATGGTCAGCAAGGATGGGATACGGACGATGAAGAAATTCAAAGCCCACCCACCACCCACTTTGTAGCCACTGTCGACGACTTAACCGACACGCTCGACTTCGACTCCGAAGACATCGACGGTATGGACGACGATGCAGGAGACGAACATGAACCAGCACCTGTAGGGCGCTGGAAGGCCACCTCGTCATATGACATATATATGGTGGATGCTCCAAAAGATGGAGAAGGCGATGGAAAAGCGGGGGATGATACTTCCAAGAAACATCCCGAACGCCGACATCAGCGGCGCCGCTCTAAATCCTGCCAAAGCAAAAACGGTGATTCCGGCACCGGAGATAATACTACTCCGGATAGCGCTGAAGAACGCCCTCTCTAGCAAGATTCGGCACAGGAAGATGGAAAAGCCAGCCCTCATGAGAGGGCGGCAGACCGAGAGGTTGAGGACGATAACTATATGCCTCCCTCCGAAGACGAGGCAAGCCTCGACGACGATGAATTCGTCGTACCATTAGACCCCGCCGAATAAGAGCGTTTCAAACGCAGGCTTTTAGCCACGGCAAGCAGCCTCAAGAAAAAGCAACAACAGCTTAGAGCTGATCAAGATTTTCTAGCTGACAGATGGACAGAAGTCCTTGCGGCCAAAGAGTATGAACTCGAACGCCCCTCCAAGCGTTACCCAAAGCGCAGGCTGCTACCCCGATTAGAGGAGGAAGCACCTACATCACCAGCGCATGACATGACCGACCGGCCACCTCGTGGCCGCGACAGAGAGGCCTCTAAGCCCTCCACTCAAGCCATGCCCTGACGCTGCTCAAAACATGCTAAGGCACGGGAAAACGCGCCAGACCTGCGAGATATACTGGAGGACAAGGCAAGGCAAACAAGATCGATCTACGAATCGCGCGGGCGCCCCACGGCACGTGACGGTGATCGTCACTCCGGATACGATAAATCCGACCGGGCCGAACACAATGGATAAAGCTCCTCTGAGCTGCGCCGTGATATAGCCCAGTATAGAGGCGCCGCACACCCATTATGCTTCACAGATGAAGTAATGGATCATAAAATCCCTGAGGGCTTCAAACCCGTAAACATCGAATCATATGATGGCACAACAGATCCTGCGGTATGGATCGAGGATTATCTCCTTCATATCCACATGGCCTGTGGTGATGATCTACATGCCATCAAATACCTCCCACTCAAACTTAAGGGACCGGCCAGGCATTGGCTCAACAGCTTGCCAGCAGACTCAATCGGTTCTTGGGAGGACCTGGAAGCCGCATTCCTTGACAACTTCCAGGGCACTTATGTGCGACCACCGGATGCCGTTGACCTAAGCCACATAATCCAACAACCAGAGGAATCGGCCAGGCAATTCTGGACACGGTTCCTAACAAAGAAAAATCAAATAGTCGACTGTCCGGACGCTGAGGCCCTAGCATCCTTCAAGCATAATATCTGCGACGAGTGGCTTGCCCGGCACCTGGGATAGGAAAAGCCGAAATCTATGGCAGCCCTCACGACACTCATGACCCGCTTTTGCGCAGGAGAAGATAGCTGGCTTGCTCGCGGCAACAACTTAACCAAGAACCTTGGCAATTCGGATACCAAGGACAAAAGTGGCAGGTCGCGCCGGAACAAGCAAAAGCGCCGTGTTAACAGCGACAGCAACGAGGATACGGCAGTAAATGCCGGATTCAGAGGCTATAAATCCGGTCAGCGGAAAAAGCCATTCAAAAAGAATACTCAGGGCCCGTCCAGTTTGGACCGAATACTCGACCGCTCGTGCCAGATACATGGCACCCCCGAAAGGCCAGCAAATCACACCAACAGGGATTGTTGGGTGTTCAAGCATGCAGGCAAGCTAAGAGCCGAAAATAAAGACAAGGGGCTGCATAGCGATGACGAGGAGGAGCCCAGGCCGCCGAACAGCAGTGGATAGAAGGGTTTTCCCCCACAAGTGCGGATGGTGAACATGATATACGCAACCCACATTCCCAAGAGGGAGCGGAAGCGTGCGCTACGAGACGTATACGCGCTGGAGCCAGTCGCTCCAAAGTTCAACCCATGGTCCTCCTGCCCGATCACCTTTGATCGAAGGGACCATCCCACTAACATCCGTCATGGCGGGTTTGCCGCATTGGTTCTTGACCCAATTATCGACGGATTTCATCTCACAAGAGTCCTCATGGACGGCGGCAGCAGCCTGAACCTGCTTTACCAGGATACAGTGCAGAAAATGGGCATCGATCCCTCGAGAATCAAGCCCACAAGAACGACCTTTAAAGGCGTTATACCAGGTGTAGAGGCCAACTGCACAGGTTCAATAACACTTGAAGTGGTCTTCGGATCTCCGGACAACTTCCGAGGCGAAGAGTTAATCTTCGATATAGTCCCGTCTCGTAGTGGCTATCACGCCTTGCTCGGGCGAACCACATTTGCAAAGTTCAATGCGGTGCCGCACTTCGCATATCTCAAGCTCAAGATGCCAGGCCCTCGAGGAGTAATTACGGTCAATGGAAACACCGAGCAATCCCTCCGAACGGAGGAGCACACGGCGGCCCTCGCAGCAGAAGTGCAAAGCAGCCTTTTTAGGCAATTCTCCAGTCTGGCCGCTAAAACGCCGGACACTGTCAAGCGCGCCCGGAGTAACCTACAACAAGACCGCCTGGCACGTTCTGAGCAGGCGTAGCAATGCGGCCCCAACCCCAGCCCTCGCGACGCAGCGAAACTAGTGCTTCGCGTACATAACTACGCTCTTGAAATACCATGGGCACAGGGGGAGGGGCACAATCACGACGAGCCCAAAACACGGCCTAAACCGTACTAGGGGCTGCTGAAATCTTTTTAACCTTCTCTTACTTTCAGGACCCCATACTTCGGACGACCTGTTCGGCAATTCAACTGCCGCACAAACGATGCAAGACCCAGGGAAGTAGACAAGCCATGCCGCACTAAGGAACTCCCAGGTGGTCTCTGTTACGAGCAGTATGCCTGTTTTGAATACAATTCCGCGGCTTGCCCCTGGCCAGGACATGTTAAATAGTCCAATACCTTTTGCTTATCGCACTATTTGTATCGTTCCGCTTTGATAGCAGCCTCTTTATAAACAATGCATAGCTTTTTGTCTATTTTTGCAGTATCCTCTTTTTATGTATATGTTCATTAATGACATGTGGCACCCGTACACTGTGGTACGACAAATACACCAGGGGCTTCAGTACCCCTTAATATGGTGTAAGAAGTCCGAACACTTCATAAGTGCGGCACCCCGAACTTATAGCACTATATGCATCAGCTCCGAATCATGATTTTGGTCAATAGTTGGGTTTGCCCGGCTCCTATGTTTTGGTGCCTTACGTTCCGCTATATCGGCTAAGGTAGCACTAGGAGAACCACTGCGATTGTGCCCCAGTTGAGCTGGGCTGAGCACCTCAGTGGAGAAAGCTAAAACTGACTGTCATGATGAGGCGAGAGACCGGTCGCTGTTCGAGAGGTTTTCCGAGTCCCTAAAGACTTATGCCGCTTCGAGCGAGGAGCCGGATTTGTCCGGCCAAGGCATGGATAGCGCCCCGAACTCGGTCTTCCGAACTAGGGGCTTCGCTGAAATTTAAAATTATAAAGTTCTATGGCTAAGTGACAGTGTTCAAGCATTATAGTCCAATTGCCTTGTTCGTTGTGCTGAGCGCCTCCCTCGAAGGACCCAAACATGGGAAAAATAGCGCTCAGGTTTATTCCGAACACCCCAGCACTAGTGGCATGGGGGCGGAAGCCGACGACTGGCCATCTCTCAATTTTTTGATAAACGGCCGCTCAGAAAATAATATTTTAAATTCAACAAGCATTGCTTAGCGCATATGAACAAGTTTTCAGTGCACAGGATAAACACGAGCGAGTTCATTCAAAAATTACATCCTTGGTACATTCATCCGCCACAAGGCGGGCACCCGCAAGAACATCTTTGTAATAGTTCTCGGGCTTGCGATGCTCCTTCCCCGGCGGCGGCCCGTCCCTCACAAGCTTCTCACCGTCCAGCTTACCCCAGTGCACCTTTGCACGGGCAAGGGCCCTACGGGCACCTTCAATGCAGACAGAGCGCTTGATGACCTCGAGCCTTGGACAGGCCTCCACCAGCCGCCGCACCAGTCCACAGTAGCTCCCATGCAGGGCCTCTCCAGGCCACAGCCGAACTATGAAGCCCTTCATGGCCTATTCAGCCGCCTTGTGGAGCTCGACCAGCTGCTTCAGCTGGTCGCTCAAGGGCACAGGGTGTCCGGCCTCAGCATATTGAGACCAGAACACCTTCTCTGTCGAGCTGCCCTCTTCGGATCGGTAGAATGCGGCGGCATCGGATACGCTGCAGGGAAGATCTGCGAATGCCCCTGGAGAGCTCCAGATTCGGGTAAGTAACAAGTAGTTTACTTTTATATTTCTGCTTTGCATAAAGAATGCCTTACCCGCCGCTATCTTTTTCATCTCCTCCAACTCTTGGAGGGCCTTCTGGGCTTCGGCCTTGGCAGACTTGGCAGTCTTGACGGCCGCGGCGAGCTCGGACGCTCGCGTTTTAGAGTCAAGCTCCAAACTCTCATGTTTTTTCATGAGAGCCTAAAGCTCTTGCTGCGCCTCGCCGACCTGCGCCTCAAATTTCTCTCGCTCGGTGTGCTCTGTGGCTGCTCTCTTCTCGGCCTCGGACAGCGCCTGCTTGAGGGTCGCCACCTCAGTCGTGGCCCCTACAATAAGCAGTACAATCCTGTAATTTTCTGCAATCGTGTCTTTTTATAGGCACTTTCTCTGTAAGGTATCTCTTACCTTCTTTCTCCTCGAGCTGCCGCTTGGCAAGGCCGAGCTCTTGCTCGGTCCGCTCGAGGCCCTGTTTCAGGGCACCCACCTCCGCAGTCAGTGCGGTGGTGGCTAGCAGCGAAGCCTGCATACGCATATTGACTCTTTTTTTGTTAGACTCCTGCGAAATTTAATAGATCCTCTATTTGGCTTTTCTTTCCGAACGCCAAACAGAGCATCAGGGGCTACTGTCTATGCGATAATATTTTTTACATATTTTTACTTACCTCGAAGCCTGTTAGAAGGTTAGCGCAAGCTTCAGTCAGTCCGCTCTTGGCGGACTGAACCTTCTGGATCACCATACTCATAATAGTACGGTGCTCCTCGTCGATGGAGGCGCCGTCAAGCACCTCCAGCAGATTGTCCGGCGCCTCCGGTTGGACGGAGGCCGCCGGCTCAGAAGGCTTGCTCCTCTTGGAAGGAGTTCGCCTACCGCGGTCCGGAATTGTTGAAGATTCCGGCGCGGTGTCCGGCTCAAAGCCGGACTTGGAGCCCTCGGGGGTCTTGTCCCCTTTACTCCTGGGGTCCGAGAGGTCGCCTTGCGGCTCCTCCAGGACCACCTCCTCCTACCCCGGAGCTTGTTGCAACGCCACTTCGGCGTCGTCCGCAGTGCGGGGGGAGACAACGGGCGGAACTGTGTTCACGTTCGATGAATCCAGGGAGCCGCTCGACGACTCGTCGAGTCTGGCCCGGGGCGGGCTGCATAATTATGTTCGACATTAGGGAAAGCTGTGCAACAAAGGAACATCATGAGTTACTCTGGTATCCGAATAGTTACGATTTCGCCGGACGCTTGGCCCTGTCCGGCCACTCCTCGTCGTCCTGGTCGGCGTTGGCGGAGTAGTCCGGCGGAGGGGTCTTCCTCTTCTTGGACCCTTCGGCCTCCCCCGTTGGGGCAGCCTTCCTTTTCTTTCCTCCCCCCGCTGGAGGGGGGAGAGGTTTCTTCTTCCTCCTCCTCGTTTTCACGGGAGGAGAGCGTCTCGAACTCGTCGGATGATGAGTCCGACACCACCATATGACGGGCACTCTTTCGAGTCCCCATGGCCTTCTTCTCCGGCACCACATAAGGCGCCGGAGCCAGCAGCTTTGCTAAGCGAGCAGGGGCTGGGTCTTCGGGCAAGGGAGCCAGACAGTTAATCGGTCCGAACTTCGCCTGCCAAGCCTGTCAAAGGTGAGGGAGTTTAGATCCCGCATAGAGTCAAACTATGAAAAAACTTTACATCCTGTAGAAGGTGAAAATAGCTTACCTCACTAGCGTGACGCTGTGAGTTGTATCCGCGGTCCTCGGAAGCGGATGCGGGAGCCTCGGCGCCTTTGGTTAGCACCTTCCAGACGTCTTCATACATCGTGTCGAAGAGACTGTTAAGGGTTTGGTACTGCGCCGGGTCGAACTCCCATAGATTAAAGTCCCGTTGTTGACACGGGAGGATCTGGCGGACGAGCATAACCTGGACTACATTGACAAGCTTGATCGGCTTGTTCACTAGGGACTGGATGCATGTTTGCAGTCCGGCCATCTCTTTTTCGTCACCCCATGACAGGCCCGTCTCTTTCCAGGACATAAGCCGCGTGGGGGGTCCGGATCGGAACTCAGGGGATGCGATCCATTTCGGATCGCGTGGCTCAGTGATGTAAAACCACCCGGATTGCCACCCCTTTAGGGTCTCCACGAAGGAGCCCTCGAGCCATAGGACGTTGGCCATCTTTCCCGCCATGGCGCCTCCGCACTCCGCCTGGCTGCCGCACCCCACCTTGGGCTTGACATTGAAGGTCTTGAGCCAGAGGCCGAAATAGGGGCGGATACGGAGGAAAGCCTCGCACACGACGATAAACACCGAGATGTTGAGGACGAAGTTCGGGGCCAGATCGTGGAAATCCAGGCCGTAGTAGAACATGAGCCCCCGGACAAATGGGTGGAGTGGAAAACCCAGTCCGCGGAGGAAGTGGGGAAGGAAAACTACCCTCTCATGGGGCCTTGGGGTGGGGAGAAGCTGCCCCTCCTCGGGAAGCCGGTGCGCGAAGAAGGTGCGCGATGTCTTTGGACAAGTATCCGGCCTTCCTTAGTTTTTTGACATGGCCCTCCGTGACGAAGGAGACCATCCACTTGCCTCCCGCTCCGGACATTGCTGGAGAAGGTTGAGGTGGGAAGTGCGGGCTTGGGCGCTGGAGCTCGGGTGCGCAGAAGATGGATAGGCAAAGGAGGAAGAAGGCGTAGGTAAAAAGGTGGATCCTTATCCCCTTATATGGGCAGATGCGGCTATGCGTCCCCACCAGCCTAGTAAAACTTGCTTGCCTCCCAAGCGCCGTGATAAATGGTGCGGTTGGGTTACCCACGTCCGTATTGATGAGAATCCCGTAAATGGGGGACACGATCTTTGCTTTGACAAGACGTGCCAAGGAAACCGCCTCGCAGAAGGTGCTGAGGTGGAAAAGTGAAAACGATTCAAATAAAGGCTTGGCTATAGTGTGATGTCATGCTATGGAATACGTTGGCAGATTAGATTTGTGTTAATATTATTCTCTCTATGGCAATATGTGGAAACTTATTTTGCAAAGCCAGACACTACTCTCGGTGTTTACAATCTTTTATGAAGAACTTGGAGGAGGAACCCGCCTTGCAATGTCGAAGACAATCTGCGTGCCGGACTCATCGTCATTGAAGCCTGGTTCAGGGGCTACTGAGGGAGTCCTAGATTAGGGGGTGTTCGGATAGCCGGACAATACCTTCAGCCGGACTCCAGGACTATGAAGATACAAGATTGAAGACTTCGTCCCGTGTCCGAAAAGGGACTTTCCTTGGCATGGAAGGCAAGCTTGGCGATGCGGATATTCAAGATCTCCTACCATTGTAACCGACTCTGTGTAACCCTAACCCTATCCGGTGTCTATATAAACCGGAGGGTTTTAGTCCGTAGGACAACTTCATCATACAACAATCATACCATAGGCTAGCTTCTAGGGTTTAGCCTCCTTGATCTCGTGGTAGATCTACTCTTGTACTACCCATATCATCAATATTAATCAAGCAGGAAGTAGGGTTTTACCTCCGTCGAGAGGGCCCGAACCTGGGTAAAACTTCGTATCCCTTGTCTCATGTTACCATCCGGCCTAGATGCACAGTTCGGGACCCCCTACCCGAGATCCGCCGGTTTTGACACCGACAATGATCAAACCCAGAACTCTTTGGGTGTTAGTCACATGGGGATGTGCCCTTGAGTGTTGATCACATAGCGATGTGAACTGGATTATTGACTCTAGTGCAAGTGGGAGACTGTTGGAAATATGCCCTAGAGGCAATAATAAATTAGTTATTATTATATTTCCTTGTTCATGATAATCGTTTATTATCCATGCTAGAATTGTATTGATAGGAAACTCGGATACATGTGCGGATACATAGACAACACCATGTCCCTAGTAAGCCTCTAGTTGACTAGCTCGTTGATCAATAGATGGCTACGGTTTCCTAACCATGGACATTGGATGTCGTTGATAATGGGATCACATCATTAGGAGAATGATGTGATGGACAAGACCCAATCCTAAGCCTAGCACAAGATCGTGTAGTTCGTATGCTAAAGCTTTTCTAATGTCAAGTATCATTTCCTTAGACCATGAGATTGTGCAACTCCTAGATACCGTAGGAGTACTTTGGGTGTGCCAAACGTCACAACGTAACTGGGTGGCTATAAAGGTGCACTACAGGAATCTCCGAAAGTGTTTGTTGGGTTGGCATGAATCGAGACTGGGATTTGTCACTCCGTGTAACGGAGAGGTATCTCTGGGCCCACTCGGTAGGACATCATGTAGGATCGAAAGTATGTCTAGAGGGGGGTGATTAGACTACTTGACCAAATAAAAATCTATCCTTTTCCCAATTTTAGTTCTTGGCAGATTTTAGCAATTTTAACATAAGTCAAGCAATCTCACACGATTCAAGCAAGCATGCAAAAGAGTTTATGAGCAGTGGAAAGTAAAGCATGCAACTTGCAAGAATGTAAAGGGAAGGGTTTGGAGGATTCAAACGCAATTGGAGACACGGATGTTTTTGGAGTGGTTCCGATAGGTGGTGCTATCGTACATCCACGTTATTGGAGACTTCAACCCACGGAGGGTAACGGTTGCGCGAGTCCACGGAGGGCTCCACCCACGAAGGGTCCACGAAGAAGCCACCTTGTCTATTCCATCATGGCCATCGCCCACGAAGGACTTGCCTCACTAGCGGTAGATCTTCACGAAGTAGGCGATCTCCTTACCCTTAAAAACTCCTTGGTTCAACTCCACAATCTTGTCGGAGGCTCCCAAGTGACACCTAGCCAATCTAGGAGACACCACTCTCCAAGAAGTAACAAATGGTGTGTTGATGATGAACTCCTTGCTCTTGTGCTTCAAATGATAGTCTCCCCAACACTCAACTCTCTCTCATAGGATTTGGATTTGGTGGAAAGAAGATTTGAGTGGAAAGCAACTTGGGGAAGGCTAGAGATCAAGATTCATATGGTAGAAATGGAATATCTTGAGCTCAACACAAGTGTAGGTGGTTCTCTCTCAGAAAATGTGTATTGGAAATGAAGATCTGTTCTGATGGCTTTCTCCACAAATGAAGAGTGGGTGGAGGGGTATATATAGCCTCCACACAAAATCTAACCGTTACACACAATCTGTTAAACTCGGTGGGACCAAATCATTAAACTTGGTCGGACCGATTCAGCAAACCTAGTGACCGTTAGGATTTTCGGTGGGACTGAGATGCAATTCGGTAGGACTGATATGGTTAGGGTTAGGGCATAACGTAATCTCGGTGTGACCGATTACACAAACTTGGTGAGACCGATTTTAGTAATAAGCTAACCAGAGAGTTGGTCAGGTAAACTCGGTGGGACCGATTCGCTCTTTTCGGTGAGACCGAAATGTTACGAAAGGGAAACAGTGAGTTTACATTGCAATCTCGGTGGGACCGATCGCTCACTTCGGTTGGACCAAAACGTTACGAAGGGTAACAGAGAAATTGCAATCCCATCTCGGTGAGACCGAGATCCCTATCGGTGAGACCGATTTGCTAGGGTTTGTGGCAGTGGCTATGACATGTGAAACTCGGTGGCTCCGGATAGAAAGAATCGGTGGGGCCGAGTTTGACTTTAGGTTTGGGTCATATGTGGATATGAAAAGGTAGTTGAGGATTTTGGAGCATATCACTAAGCACATGAAGCAAGAGGCTCATTAAGCAACACCTCATCCCTCCTTAATAGTATTGGCTTTTCCTATGGACTCAATGTGATCTTGGATCACTAAAATATAAAATTTTGTTCTGAAACTTGAGTCAATCCTTTGTCCTTATAATTTTGAGGGATCCACTTTCCTCATCCATGCCATGCCATCCATTGAGCTTTTCCGAAATATTCATCTTGGAATAATGTTAGCTCAATGAGCTATATGTTGTTAGGAATTACCAAAACCACCCAGGGATAGTTGCACTTTCAATCTCCCCCTTTTTGGTAATTGATGACAACATATAGATCAAAGCTTCGACAAATGATAATAAGAATGGAATATATCATCGCTTTGAGAAGTATGTGATAAGTATGAGCTCCCCATAAATTTGTGAATATTTAAGATTTGCTTTGGACTGCAAATGCACAAAGAGTTAGGATCATGGGTTACTCTTCCATGTCACATACATCTTGGTGGAGCGATCAAAATGATAAGAATTAAATGCACGCACTCATCACCAAGCAAAATGAATGATCAACATAAAGATAAACTGATATCCAACAAGCATTAAGTGTAGCTTCTGATCAAACACATGATCATCAATGTCTCACAAATTGTAGCATAGTATCTCAAACACTCAAAAGCAAATAAAGTTCAACCAAAAGACAAGAGAGAACAAATGAAGACTCTCTCTCTCTCGAAGTCTATGATCTATACATTTTTCTCCCCCTTTGGCAACAAGTTACCAAAAATTTCATAGAAAATGCATAGTACTAAACGACTCTCAGGCTTGGTCTTCAGGTGGTGGAGTCCGGATAACGCCAAGGACGAAGGCTTCGGTAGAAGTGGTTGGAGCTGGAGCTGGTGTAGGAGCTGGAGCTGGTGGAACTGAAGCTGTAGCTGGTGCAGAAGTGGTGGCTCTGGTGTCAGGAACTAGCACTGTAGATGATCTCTGAGCTCTGGGCACTCTGGCAAATGCATCAGTTGTGGTCTTGCCCTTCCTCTCCTGCATATCATCTTGTAGTTGTTCCACGGCAGACTGAATCTCTGTTACTTTCACATCCAGGTCATAGAACTTTTGTTCCATGATTCTTTCCAGGCTCTCTTGGTTTCGAGTCAGGGTGGCCAGTCCTTTCTCAATCCTCAGAGTGGATGCTATCAGGTAACTGAGCTGCTCCTGCTTGTTCTTCAAGAAGTACTCAGATGCCTCCTCTTGAGTTGGCATCCTGGCAGCTTTCTCCATCTTTGCCTTCTCCTTCTTAGCTTGAGCATGCGCAGATGATGGTTCATTCTCATTCATGACAACCTGATTGTCTTCAAAGTCTGGATGGATGGGCAGGTGTTCCTTGTCCAGCAGATATATGCCTGTGCTCATCTTTGAGTTTATCAGCTCTTGAATTTGTGGAGCATATCCACAGATCCTCTTCTGATCAGCTGCTGTCCTCTTAATGGTCTCTACCATGAGGCTCATAACCTTGAATTTCTGTGGCACATCAAATATGTGAAGCAAGTTTATTGCATGGCCTCGGATCATCTTGTGATCACCTGACTTGGACAATAGGGTATGCCTCAGAATCAAATTAATAGTGGGTAGCCCTGACAGAAGATAATGCACTGAGCCAAACTTGAAAGTATCAAGTGCCTTGTTTGGGATCTCCTTGTACATGTTGGACATGGAATTGTGATCCATCTTCTTCTTGGCATATATGTCCAGGTCATCTTCCTGCTCTTCTGGGGCATTGATGAGCTGTGCCCACTCAGCAACTGTTGACTGATATCTGGTTCCTTCTGACATCCACACAATCCTGCCATCTGGATAGAAGTGTGCTGTGGAGTAGAATTGCATGATGAGCTCCTCATTCCACTTTGTGAGCTTCTACCCAACAAAGTCTGCAACTCCACAACCCTTGAAGCTGTCATACGCTCCAGGATAGTGCTCTTCATTTTCCTTGATGTATTCCCAATCTACCCATCTCATGTCACATACTATGGGCTTCTTATCTAGCAGCACTGTCTCATAGAAGTCCTGCTGTTCCTTGGTGTGAAACCTGTAATCCATAGAAGTTCTTCTCCTTGAAGCATATGGATCTGCTTCTGTCCACTTCCTCAGCCCTGAATCTCTTCTAATTTTCATGTCCTCAGCCACAGGATGAGCATCATTGTGGTCTGGGATCTTGGTCTTAAGCTTCCTGAGCACTTGACCTTCTTCTTATTCAGCAATGTCAGGCACTGGGGCCTTGTTCTTTTCAGCAGCAGATATGTTTCTGGTGTTTCTCTTTGGTTTTGGCTTTGGAGCTAGAGTAGTAGACTTAGCAGCAGCTTTGGGTGCTTCTTTGGGCTTGGATGCAGCAACCCTTGACCTTATGGCATCTCCCATGAGTTTCTGTGCCTTGGGTGCTGGTGCAGCAACCTCTTCTTCCTCTTCCTCATCTGAGTCTCTCCTCATAGAGGGTTTACCAACAACTCTGGCAGTGGTAGTTCTGACTCTCTTCTTATTTTTGTCTTGGCCACTTGCTTCCTCTTCAGATTCCATGACAAGCTTCATGGTTTCTTCAGTTACAGCCTTCCTAGGCTTAGAAGTGGGAACTCTCCTTGCAGGTGCCTTTTTGTGCATTCCAGGTTTGATGGCTGCAGCTGAGTCATACTCTTTCTTCAGCACCTTTCTCTTGGATGTGGCTTCCTCTTCTGCCACATAGTCCTCATCCTCTGATTCAAAGGTTCTCTTCTTGCTTGCTCTAGTGGTAGCTTTAGGAAGATTGCTTGGGGTGCTCCTGCTACCCTCATCAGAACTGCTAGAGGGACTAGTGCCCTCACTCAAATGAGCCCGCTCCTCAGATCTGTTCTGGCTGTCACTTTGATCACACATATTGCAAACTCTGACTGCTGACCCTGTGAATAGTTTATAGATGAGATAGAGTGGATGAGCATCACAAAATGCAGAGATTTTTGCAAAAGAATGAGTCAAAAACTTAGTTTTAGTTTTCCACAGAAAGCATTTTGGATCAACCGATTTGCAAACTCGGTGATATCGAAGCAGCTTTTGGAACCAAAACTAGTGAACTCGGTCAGACCAAGTCACAGTTCGGTGGCACTGAGACTGCTAGGGTTTCACAAAGTCCTGAACTCGGTCTCACTGATTTGTAATTCTCGGTCAGACCGAGAACCACATGTGCAATGGCCGTGGCCGAATCGGTGGAACCGAGTTCCACAACCCGGTGGGTCCGAGATGGTTTTGGCGGAAACCTAAACCTAAATTTTCGAATCTCAACTATTCTAAGGATTGTTTTGACTGGATAGGAATGTTTCAATCATAGCAAGATTCATAAAGAACACAATGTGCTAGGAATTGGACGGGGAATAGCACTGTGATCGAGTCCATACCCTAGTTCGGCGACGGACTCGCTACGGTGACAACGGCGGTGACGAAATTCCGTTGACGGCGGCGGAGACCAGCGACTGGAGGCGGCTGGCGACGAGGAGGACGATCCGGAGACCCAGGAGGCAGAGCGAGCTATGCGCGGGCGAAGAGGTTTCAGAGAAATTTCCAAAATTTTGCCCGTGAGTATATATAGCCCGACCCTGTCGGTGTGACCGAGTGGAACAACTCGGTGGCACCGAGATGCATAACTGTTGACAGTTATAGCAACTCAGTGTGACCGAAAAGTTCAAATTGGTTGCACCGAGGTGAAAACATAGATCGACTTAGTGATCTCGGTATGACCAAAATGGAGGAATCGGTCAGATAGAAAAACACAAAGAAGTTTTGGAAGTTTAAGTCTACAACAAATCGGGGACTCCGAGTGCTCCTCACACAGAGTGGTTTGAATCTGACTTGATCAAATTTTGTGATGTAGCGTGAATAGAGTTTGAGACGAGAAAAGCAGAGATAGCTAGAGAAGGTTCTTAGGCATTCTTGTCCATCCACTTGGCAAAGGAAAAGAAAACCAATCAATCAAAACAACAAGTGGATGTCCTCGAATGAATGAAATATGCAACCAACATGCTCACACAATAAAATGGCAATTGAAATATGTGGCAAAGCATGCACAACCAATTCTAGCATCTATCAAGCAATTGGCGATGACTAGGTCATCTATATATGAGTATATTGACTTAGGAGTCAAATGAGAACATTTGATCATAGGTCATACTCATCGTTTAAGCATAAGTGGGGTTACCACTTTTACATAAAGCATTGTTGTGTTCACATCATTAGAGTTGCTTTAGCTCAATTCTTAGAGTAAATCTCCCCCTAGATGTGATATCCCCCCTAAGAGGGATGAACTAACCTTGGGTTTTGTCGATGATGACTTCATGTAGATGTTGAAGATGTGGATGCTCAATGTTGATGTAGATCAATTGGAGCTATCCATTGGAGTGAATTGCACTTTCAATACCTACATGGGTTAGTCCCACAAGGAACAAACAAGGATATCCATAGACATAGAGTGATGCACACACAAGATGATGTCTATGAAAGCTTTTAGGTTACCTTGTCCCTTGACTTACCAACAAGTGGGTTTGTGACTCCTTGAACTAGTGCAAGATGTGGAAGTTGATTGCACTTGTTCTTGCCAAAATGATAAGAGTGAAGTATGTTGGCGGAGTCACCCTCAAGAACTCTCTAGTTCTTCTTCTTTTGGATCCACACCATCTTGATGGGAATCCTTGGAGTTGTAGTCGTACTTGATGAAGTGGAACTTGAAGTAGTCTTGGGAATCCACTTGACTAAGCTCTTAGGAGCTTCTTCAAATGCATCAATTTCCTCTTGAAGCTTGTCCTTGCCTTTTTGCTTGTAGTCTTGTGGTGGAAGATCATCTTGAGCTTGTGTCCCTTTGAAAGAAGTAGGATCATACTTCTCTTGTTGAGGAACAAACTTTGTCTTGGGGTATTTATCTTCTTCCCACTCAACTCCATTGGCATTGAACTTTCGTTCAAAACCAACACCTTGATTCTTCCGGTGCCTTCCTTGCTTGCGTACAATTTCTTAGAATTGCTTACTCCCGGCAAGTCTCTTGTACACTCCTTTCTCTATAATTCCCTTCAATAGGCTATTTTCTTGCTCAAGTGTATCTTGGCTAAGAGAATCATTAATGGAATCAAGAGAACTACTAGAAGCAACAATATTGGATTTAACATGATCATTGTTACTACTAGAGGAAGAATCCTTTTTGTTCTTGTTATTGGACTTGACTTGAGGCATGTAAGTGGATAAGAGTAAACGCTTGTCAATGTAAGAAGAACTTTTCTTACGAAGATCATCATTGATAGCTTTTAAGAACTCATGCTCTTGCTCAAGGTTGAGCTTTTCAAAGTGTAATTTCTCATGTGTTCTTAAAAGTTCTTGATGATCTCCTAAGATAGTTTCATGAGCTAACTTAAGAGTGTTTAGTTCTTTAGTTAGAGCCTCAATCTTCTCCTTATCATTGTCATTCGTTTTATCTTGATTAGCATGATTAATTGAAGTTTCATCATAGTATTCATCACTAGAGTTGTCAACAAGTAAATCATCATCACCTAACAAGTCATCTTCATCACTAATGAAATCAACATACTTGAGGTGTAATACCTTTGGGCCTTTAGCCATGAAGCATGTTCCAACTCCTTCATTTGGTGAGTCAAATATGTCGTAGGAGTCGGTTGACAAAAGTGCTAGACCGGCAACACCTTCATCTTGAGTATATTCTGAATCGGAGTGATAACTTCTTTCGGAGTGGTTGTCAGAGTCAGAGCCGGATACCCATTCACCAACATGAGCTTGATGTCTTCGTTTTGTGTAGCTCCTTGATGACTTTTCCTTTCTTTCCGAATCCTTGCTTCTCCGTGAGTATCTTCGTTCATAACGATCATCTCTACTTCTTCTTTCTCTAGATGGTGATTCCTCCGTTCGGCTTCTTCTTTTGGGAGAGTCTTCTCTTTTCTTGTAGGGAGCCGTACACTCATTGGAATAGTGTCCGGGTCTTCCACAATTGTAGCAGTTTCTCTCTCGACTAGAAGATCTTTTGTCATTGTAGGACCTTGACTTGGAGCTTCTATCTTTGCTTCTACTCTTGTAGAACTTGTTGAAGTTCTTCACCATTAACCTCAATTCTTCATTGAAGGTTTGCTTCTCACTTGATGATGTGGGGGCTTCACATGAGGCTTTGTAAGCACCACTTGACTTGTTGTGAAGTTCCTCTTTATCCTTGAGTGACATCTCATGAGCAACAATTCTTCCAATGACTTCCGTTGGCTTGAGATCTTTGTAATTGGGCATCATTTGGATCAATGTGCACACGGTATCATATTTTCCATCCAAGGCTCTTAGGATCTTCTTGATGATGAATCTATCGGTCATCTCTTCACTCCCTAAGCCGGCAATCTCATTTGTGATAAGAGCAAGCCTAGAGTACATTTCAGCGACACCTTCACCATCCTTCATTTTGAACTTGTCAAGTTGACTTTGAAGCGCATCCAATTTGGATTCCTTGACGGAGTCGGTACCTTCGTGCATATCAATTAAAGTATCCCAAATTTCCTTTGCATTCTCAAGACGGCTGATTTTGTTGAATTCTTCGAGGCACAATCCATTGAAGAGAATATCACAAGCTTGAGCGTTGTATTGTAGCATCTTCAACTCTTCCGCGGTAGCTTCACAGTTTGGTTCTTTCCCATCGAAGAAGTCACCTTGCAAACCAACACACACAATAGCCCAAATGGCGGGGTTATGTCCAAGAATATGCATTTTCATTTTATGCTTCCAACTAGCAAAATTAGTACCATCAAAGTAAGGACCTCTACGGTGATAATTTCCCTCGCTAGACGCCATACTCTCCTAGGTTGTGGAACCAAGGCTATGACCACCAAAAGCTATGGAAATCAAAGCAAATGGAGACCAAAGCTCTGATACCACTTGTAGGATTGGAAGTATGTCTAGAGGGGGGTGATTAGACTACTTGACCAAATAAAAATCTATCCTTTTCCCAATTTTAGTTCTTGGCAGATTTTAGCAATTTTAACATAAGTCAGGCAATCTCACACGATTCAAGCAAGCATGCAAAAGAGTTTATGAGCAGCCGAAAGTAAAGCATGCAACTTGCAAGAATGTAAAGGGAAGGGTTTGGAGGATTCAAACGCAATAGGAGACACAGATGTTTTTGGCATGGTTCCGATAGGTGGTGCTATCGTACATCCACGTTGATGGAGACTTCAACCCAAGGAGGGTAACGGTTGCGCGAGTCCACGGAGGGCTCCACCCACGAAGGGTCCACGAAGAAGCAACCTTGTCTATTCCATCATGGCCGTCACCCACGAAGGACTTGCCTCACTAGCGGTAGATCTTCACGAAGTAGGCGATCTCCTTGCCCTTACAAACTCCTTGGTTCAACTCCACAATCTTGTCAGAGGCTCCCAAGTGACACCGAGCCAATCTAGGAGACACCACTCTCCAAGAAGTAACAAATGGTGTGTTGATGATGAACTCCTTGCTCTTGTGCTTCAAATGATAGTCTCCCCAACACTCAACTCTCTCTCATAGGATTTGGATTTGGTGGAAAGAAGATTTGAGTGGAAAGAAACTTGGGGAAGGCTAGATATCAAGATTCATATGGTAGGAATGGAATATCTTGAGCTCAACACAAGTGTAGGTGGTTCTCTCTCAGAAAATGTGTATTGGAAATGAAGATCTATTCTGATGGCTTTCTCCATGAATGAAGAGTGGGTGGAGGGGTATATATAGCCTCCACACAAAATCTAACCATTACACACAATCTGTTAAACTCGGTGGGACCGAATCATTAAACTCGGTCGGACAGATTTAGCAAACCTAGTAACCGTTAGGATTTTCGGTGGGACTGAGATGCAATTCGGTAGGACCGATATGGTTAGGGTTAGGGCATAACGTAATCTCGGTGTGACCGATTACACAAACTCGGTGAGACCAATTTTAGTAATAAGCTAACCAGAGAGTTGGTCAGGTAAACTCGGTGGGACCGATTCGCTCTTTTCGGTGAGACCGAAATGTTACGAAAGGGAAACAGTGAGTTTACATTGCAATCTCGGTGGGACCGATCGCTCACTTCGGTTGGACCGAAATGTTACGAAGGGTAACAGAGAAATTGCAATCCCATCTCGGTGAGACCGAGATCCCTATCGGTGAGACCGATTTGCTAGGGTTTGTGGCAGTGGCTATGACATGTGAAACTCGGTGGCTCCGGATAGAAAGAATCGGTGGGGCCAAGTTTGACTTTAGGTTTGGGTCATATGTGGATATGAAAAGGTAGTTGAGGATTTTGGAGCATATCACTAAGCACATGAAGCAAGAGGCTCATTAAGCAACACCTCATCCCTCCTTAATAGTATTGGCTTTTCCTATGGACTCAATGTGATCTTGGATCACTAAAATATAAAATTTTGTTCTAAAACTTGAGTCAATCCTTTGTCCTTATAATTTTGAGGGATCCACTTTCCTCATCCATGCCATGCCATCCATTGAGCTTTTCTGAAATATTCATCTTGGAATAATGTTAGCTCAATGAGCTATATGTTGTTAGGAATTACCAAAACCACCCAGGGATAGTTGCACTTTCACATCATCATATGCACAATGTGACCAAGGAGTCGATCACGGGATGATGTGTTATGGAATGAGTAAAGAGACTTGCCGGTAACGAGATTGAACAAGGTATCGAGATACCGATGACCGAATCTCGGGCAAGTGCAATGCCGCTAGACAAAGGGAATTGAATACGGGATTGATTGAATCCTCGACATCGTGGTTCATCTAATGAGATCATCGTGGAACATGTGGGAGCCAACATGGGTATCCAGATCCCACTGTTGGTTATTGGCCGGAGAGGTGTCTTGGTCATGTCTACATGGTTCCCGAACCCGTAGGGTCTACACACTTAAAGTTCGATGACGCTAGGGTTATAGGGAAAGTATGTACGCGGTTACAGAATGTTGTTCGGAGTCCCGGATGAGATCCCGGACATCACAAGGAGTTCCGGAATGGTCCGGAGGTAAGGATTTATATATAGGAAGTGAGGATTTGGCCACCGGAAGTGTTCTTGGCATCACCGGTAATGTACCGGGACCACCGGAAGGGTCCGGGGGTCCACCGGGTGGGGCCACCAGCCCCGGAGGCCTACATGGGCCAATAGTGGGAAGAGACCAGCCCCTAGGTGGGCTGGGGCTCCTCCCACCAAGGCCCAAGGCGCCTCCAAGAGGGGAAGGTGGCAAACCCTAGGGCAGATGGGCCCTAAGGCCCACCCCAGGTGCGCCTCCCCCTCTCCCCCTTGTGGCCGCCACCCTAGATGGGATTTGGGGCTGCCGCACCCCTTGGGGTGGGAACCCTAGAGGGGGCGCAGCCCCCTCCCCTATATATACTTGAGGTATGGGGGCTGCCCAACACGCGATTTGATCTCTCTCTTGGCGCAGCCCTACCTCTCTCCTCCTCGTCTCTCGTACTGCTTGGCGAAGCCCTGCTGGAGTTCCGCGCTCCTCCACCACCACCACGCCGTCGTGTTGCTGCCGGACGGAGTATTCCTCAACCTCTCCTTCTCCCCTTGCTGGATCAAGGCGTGGGAGACGTCACCGGGCTGCATGTGTGTTGAACGCGGAGGTGCCGTCCGTTCGGCACTAGGATCATCGGTGATTTGGATCATGACGAGTACGACTCCATCAACCCCGTTCACTTGAACGCTTCCGCTTAGCGATCTACAAGGGTATGTATATGCACTCTCCTTTCCCCTCGTTGCTAGATTACTCCATAGATTAATCTTGGTGATGCGTAGAAAATTTTGAATTTCTGCTACGATCCCCAACAGGCCTCTCGGCCCTCCACTCAAGCCGCACCCCGGCGCCGTTCAAAACATTTTAAGGCACGGGAAAATGCGCCAGACCTGCAAGATATATTGGAGGACAAGGCAAAGCAAACAAGATCGATCTATGGATCGCGTAACGCCCCACGGCACGTGACGGTGATCGTCACTCCGGATATAATAAATCCGGCCGGGCCGAACACAATAGACAAAGCTCATTTGAGCTGCGTCGTGATATAGCCCAATACAGAGGCGCCGCACACCCCCAATGCTTCACAGATGAAGTAATGGATCATCAAATCCCTGAGGGTTTCAAACCTATGAACATCGAATCATACGATGGCACAACAGATCTCGCAGTATGGATCGAGGATCATCTCCTTCATATCCACATGGCCCGCGGCGACGATCTACACGCCATCAAATACCTCCCACTCAAACTCAAGGGACCAGCTTGGCATTGGCTTAACAGCTTGCCAGCAGAATCAATCAGGTGTTGGGAGGACCTGGAAGCCGCGTTCCTTGACAATTTCCAGGGCACCTATGTGCGACTACCAGACGCCGATGACCTAAGCCACATAATTCAGCAGCCAGAGGAATCGGCCAGGCAATTCTGGACACAGTTCCTATAAAAGAAAAACCAAATAGTTGACTGTTCGGATGCTGAGGCCCTAGCAGCCTTCAAGCATAATATCCGCAACGAGTGGCTTGCCCGGCACCTTGGACAGGAAAAGCCGAAATCCATGGCAGCACTCATGTCACTCATGACCCGCTTTTGCGCGGGAGAAGACAGTTGGCTAGCTCGTAGCAATAACTTGACCAAGAACCTTGGTAATTCGGACACCAAGGACAACAGTGGCAGGTCACATCGGAACAAGCAAAAACGCCGCGTTAACAGCGATAGCAACGAGGATACGACAGTCAATGCCGGATTCAGAGGCTATAAATCCGATCAGCGGAAAAAGCCATTCAAAAGAAATACTCAGGGCCCGTCCAGTTTGGACCGAATACTCGACCACTTGTGCCAAATACATGGCACCCCCGATAAGCCAGCCAATCACACCAACAGAGATTGTTGGGTGTTCAAGCAGGCAGGCAAGCTAAATGCCGAAAATAGAGGCAAGGGGCTGCGTAGCGATGACGAGGAGGAGCCCCGGCCGCCGAACAACAATGGACAGAAGGGTTTTCCCCCACAAGTACGGACGGTGAACATGATATACGCAACCCACATCCCCAAGAGGGAGGGGAAGCATGCGTTAAGGGACGTATACGCGATGGAGCCAGTCGCCCCAAAGTTCAACCCATGGTCCTCCTGCCCGATCACCTTCGATCGAAGGGACCACCCCACTAGCACCCATCATGGCGGATTCGCCGCATTGGTTCTAGACCCAATTATTGACGGATTTCATCTCACAAGAGTCCTTATGGACGGCGGCAGCAGCCTGAACCTGCTTTACCAGGATACAGTGCGGAAAATGGGCATAGATCCCTCGAGGATTAAGCCCACTAAAACGACCTTTAAAGGCATCATACCAGGTGTAGAGGCCAACTGTACAGGCTCAGTCACACTTGAAGTCGTCTTCGGATCTCCAGATAATTTCCGAAGCGAGGAGTTAATCTTCGACATAGTCCCGTTCCGCAGTGGCTATCACGCACTGCTCGGGCGAACCACATTCACAAAGTTCAATGCGGTGCCGCACTACGCATACCTTAAGCTCAAGATGCCAGTCCCTCGAGGAGTAATCACGGTCAATGGAAACACCGAATGCTCCCTCCAAACGGAGGAGCACACGGTGGCCCTCACAGCGGAAGTACAAAGCAGCCTCTCAAGGCAGCTCTCCAGTCCGGCCGTTAAACGTCCGAACATCGTCAAGCGCGCCCGGAGTAACCTACAACAAGACCGCCTGGCACGTTTCGAGCAGGCGTAGCAACGCGGCCCCAACCCCAGCCCTCGCGAACTAGCAAAACCAGTGCCTCGCGTACATAACTATGCTCTCGAAATACCATGGGCACAGGGGGAGGGGCACCATCACGGCACGCCCGAAACACGGCTTAAACTGCACTAGGGGCTGCCGATTTCTTTATTTTCTATTACTTTCAGGACTCCATACTTCGGAAGACCTGTTCGGCAATCCAACTGCCGCTCAAACGATGCAAGAACCAGGGAAGCAGAAAAGCTACGCTGCATTATATAACTCCCAGGTGGTCTCTATCACGAGCAGTATACCTGTTTTGCATACTATTCCGCAGCCTGCCCCTGGAAAGGACATGTTAAATAGTCCCGCTTTTGCTTATCGCACTATTTGTATCGTTCTGCTTCGATCGCAGCCCTTCTATAAACAATGCATAGCTTTTGTCTACTTTCGCATTACTGTTTTTTACAAATATATGTTCATTAACGACATGTTGCACCAGTACACTTTGGTACGGTCAAGGCTTCAGTACCCCCCTTATATGGCGTGAGAAGTCCGAAAACTTTAACAAGTGCGGCACCCCGAACTTATAGCATTATATGCATTGGCTCCGAATCATGTCTTGGGTCAATAGTTGGGTTTTCCCGGCTCCTATGTTTTGGTGCCTTACGTTCCGTTGTATCGGCTAAGGTAGCACTAGGAGAACTACTGCGATTCTGCCCCAGTTGAGCTGGGCGGAGCACCTCAGTAGAGAAAGCTAAAACTGACTGTCATGATGAAGCGAGAGACTGGTCGCTGTTCGAGAGGTTTTTCGAGTCCCTAAAGACTTATGCCGCTTAGAGCAAGGAGTCGGCTTTGTCCGGCCAAAGGCGTGGATAGCGCCCCGAACTCGGTCTTCCGAACACTAGGGGCTTCACCAAAATTTAAAATTATAGAATTCTATGGCTAAGTGAGAGTGTTCAAGCACTATAGTCCGATTGCCTTGTTCGTTGTCCTGAGCGCCTCCCTCGAAGGACCCATATATGGGAAAAAGAGCGCTCAGGTTTCTCCCGAACACCCCAGCACTAGTGGCATGGGGGCAGAAGCCGACGGCTTGCCATCTCTCAAATTTGATAAACGGCCGCACAGAAGGTAATATTTTAAATTCAAAACACGTTGCTTAAGCACACATGAACAAGTTTTCAGCGCACAGGATAACACGAGCGAGTTTACTCCAAAATTACATCCATGGAACATTCATCCGCCACAAGGCGGGCACCCTTCAGAACATCCTTATAATAGTTCTCGGGCTTGCGATGCTCCTTCCCCGATGGTGGCCCATCCTTCACAAGCTTCTCACCATCCAGCTTGCCCCAGTGCACCTTAGCGCGGGCAAGGGCCCTACGGGCACCTTCAATGCAAACGGAGCGCTTGATGACCTCGAGCCTTGGACAGGCCTCCACCAGCCGCCACACCAGCCCGAAGTAGCTCCCAGGCAAAGCCTCTCCAGGCCACAGCCGAACTATGAGGCCCTTCATGGCCTGTTCGGCTACCTTGTGGAGCTCGACCAGCTGCTTCAGCTGGTCTCTCAAGGGCACAGGGTGTCCGGCCTCAGCATACTGAGACCAGAACACCTTCTTCGTCGAGCTGCCCTCTTCGGCTTGGTAGAATGCGGCGGCATTGGACACGCTACGGGGAAGATCTGTGAATGCTCCTGGAGAGCTCCGGATTCGGGTAAGTAACAAGAAGCTCACTTTTAGATGTTTGCTTTGCATAAAGAATGCCTTACCCGCCGCTTTCTTTTTCGCCGCATCCAACTCCTGGAGGGCCTTCTGGGATTCAGCCTTGGCAGACTTGGCATTTTCAATAGCTGCCGCGAGCTCGGACGCTCGCGTCTTTGAGTCAAGCTCCAAACTCTCATGTTTTTTCATGAGAGCCTGGAGCTCTTGCCGCACCTCACCAACCTGGGCTTCATACTTCTCCCGCTCGGCGCGCTCCGCGGCTACTTTCTTCTCGGCCTCGGCCAGCGCTTGCTTGAGGGTCGCCACCTCAATTGTGGCCCCTACAATAACCATGTTAATCCTATCATATTTTTGCAATTGCACTTTTATATTTTATTTTTCTATAAGGTATTTCTTACCTTCTTTCTCCCTGAGCTGCCGTTTGGCAAGGCCGAGCTCTTGCTTGGTCCGCTTGAGTCCCTGCTTCAGTGGGCCCACCTCCGCAGTCAGTGCGGCGGTCGCCAACAGTGAAGCCTGCATACGCATATTGACTCTTTTTCTGTTAGACTCCTGCGAATTTTATTAGATCCTCTATTCGACTTTTCTTTCCGAACGCCAAACAGAGCATCAAGGGCTACTTTCTATGCGGTAATATTTTTTATATATCCTGCACTTACCTCGAAGCCTGTTAGAAGGCTGGCACAAGCTTCAGTCAGTCTGCTCTTGGTGGACTGAACCTTCTGGATCACTGCACTCATAATAGTGCGGTGCTCCTCGTCGATGGAGGCGCCGTTAAGCACCTCCAGCAGATTATCCGGCGCCTCCGGTTGGACGGGGGCCACCGGCTCAGTAGGCTTGCTCCTCTTGGAAGGAGTTCACCTACCGTGGTCTGGAACTGTTGACGATTCCGGCACGGTGTCCGGCTCAAAGCCGGACTTGGAGCCCTAGGGGGTTTTATCCCCTTTACTCCTGGAGTCCGGGAGGTCGCCTTGTGGCGCCCCCAGGACCGCCTCCTCCTGTCTTGGAACCTGCTAAGACAACACTTCGGCGTCGTCCGTAGGGCGGGGGGAGGTAGCCGTCGGAAGGGAGTTCACGTCCGACGAATCCAGGGAGCCGCTCGATGACTCGTCGAGCCCGGCTTTGGGCGGACTGCATAGATATATCCGACATAAGGAAAGGCTGTGCACTAAAGGAATGCTATGAATTACTCGGGTGTGACACTCCAAAATTTTTACTTTGGTTTTCAAAAAAAAAACTTTGTGGTTTTTGAAAAGAGGCCATTTAAATTTTTTTTAGAAAACCTTCCTCTTAAAAAACTTTCTTTCCTTGGGCAAGGTCTTTATTCTTGCTTCAAACTTTGGTGTTTGAACTTTTGAAACTTCTTCTCTGTTGGTTCTCTCTCAAAATTATTTTTGGAGTTTAATCTTTTTTTTCTTTTAAAAAGAAACTCCATGAAATTTGGGATTTTCATATCTTGGAACCACCATGACTTGGCATTTTTGCCCATGTGGTAAAACCCCTCCAAAACCTCCCCTACACCTTGTGATCAACCTAAGTTCTCTGTCCCAACTAATCCAAACAAGTTTTGGATTTTTCTCTAATTATTTTTCCCCTCAATTCAATTCTGAAAATTATTTGGAGCCTGAGAGATTTTCAAAGCAAGTGCCCTATTGCTTTTGAGTTTTGACCTCAAACCAATTCTCCTGGATTGTCCTTAGCATCCATAACCCAGAACCATCTTGATCCACTCCTCCTCTTTTCAAAATTTTCAAAATTCAGTCTCTGCAAGTTTGGACCAGATTTGCCAAATTTGGTGAAATTCATATCTACACTCCTCCAAAATTCCACCAAAATTCAGGCAGCCTATTTGAGCAATGAGAAGCCATTCCACCAAAAATCAGCTCAAGGAAAAATCCCTACATGCCTGGATCATTCTGTCGAACACCTAGCATGCACTGTTTTCCTTACACTTTCAGAGATTCAGTTAAATTCAGTTTTCAGTTTCGACGGTTTCAGTCACGCGGCCACAGTGCACTTGGCACGTTGCTTGCGGCCTCGCTTGCTTGTCCGAAGCTTCACACGTGCTCTTGGCGCGACCCTGGCGTCTGTGGCGCCCTGGCCCGCCTGCGCCGGCGTGTCTTGCGGCGGCCGGCTCCCCGTAACGGCCGACAGGGAGGAGAACGGCGGCGCAACGCCGTTCGGCGCCGCCCAAATCCTCTGGTAGCTCCGCGTGGCCGTCTCCGTGCCAGCGCACGCATGCGGCACCGTCGCCGTGGCGCAGCACGCACGGAGCGCGCTCTCTGCCGCCGACGGGCCCGCGCCGCCCTGTTCCGTCGAGCTCGACCCAAACACCCAAACCCCGGCCAGTTTAGCACTAAAACGGAACCATTGAACCTCCGTGATGACGCTCGACTCCCTAACCACCCCGACCGAGCACTGCACCACCGTAATCGCTCGCCGGAAATCTCCGTTCATGGCAACCGCCTCGGGCCGCCTATAAAAAGGGGCCCCGAGCTCACCCTCGTGCACGCAGCATCACCACTCCTCACCAAAGCCCCGCCAGGCCACTAGGGGGACCTCGAGGAGGTCTCCTTCCCCAGCTCCGGCCGCCCTGATCCGCCTCGGCCTCCAGCTCGATTCACTTCGGTGAGGCCACCTCCGGCGCCCAAACCTCGTCCGTAGCCCTCTCTTGCACCCAGTAGTATAACCCCCACCTCAATTTAATCTTTGCATCCCTCTCCGGCGAGCTCCATCCACGCCCGAACCACCGTCCGCCGGAGTTGAGACCACCGTCGACGTGGTGCTCACCGGCAACCAACACCACCACCCACCGTTGCGGAAGGACACGGTGAGCACATTGGTAACCTCTGATCCCCATGCCTCGCCGTGGATCGCCGCCGGCGACCACAGCAGCTCTCGGGCGCCGACGAGCCTCGTCCCTCCCATTTGAAATTTAAACATGACAAGTGGGACCCGCTGTCAGCCTCTCTGTCCTTTCTAAACGAAGCGTTATCTGAAAACGCCTTCGGGCAGAATGCGTTTTCTCTTCGGGCTGGCGTAATCGCTACCGAAGCGTTTTCTGTTTTTATAAACTAGCCCCTGGAAATCTTCTGTTTCATTACAGATAAGTCCCTGGACAAAAACTCTTATAACTTTTAATCAGAAAAGTATTTTTGATTGATTCTTTTTCTGTTCTCTTAAAATTTTGTCTAGTTTTTTTATCAGATTTATTTGAAAAATATTTGGTTTACCTTCTGTGCTCTCCTTGGTATTTACGTTAGCGCATATATTTTCTTTAAACCGTAGATACCGAAGGAGGTGACGGAGCCGCGAACTTCACCGAGCTAGGCTCCGACTACTCTGAACCAGGCAAACATGTTTGAACTTTTGATATGATGAGTGTCTTGGCATGTTTTGCATTTAGTTAGTTTCATGGCATGTTGGTGAGCATACCGATGAACGTTATTTCATGTGATAATAAGGTGAGTGAGTTCAGTGATCCATACGTGGATGTATGTGAATATGAATGGCCATGTGTTGGCATGAGGATGGGTACGACGGCAGTGTTGTAGCATGCCAGTCTTACGCCAGACTATGTGACTTCAGTGTCAAACCATATCGGTCCAGTACCTATCATTTCCTTTCTTGTACTACCACATGTTTTCCGCAAGGAATATGGTTTAGTAAGTTGCAAACCGCTTTCATGGTACACACCAAAGAGGAGAGGCCGTGATGATGGTTCCATGGCCCTGGATTAAAGCCAGTCATCCGGTCAGGGGGCATGGGTGTTTCCGGTTGGGACCGAGAGGGGGGCACCCCTTAGAGCGCGCGTATATAAATTTGATCCCATGCTATTCGAGATTGTGATCTCCCCGTCTCAAAAGTTTTTCTTGGACGATGACTAGGGTGATTCCTAGCATCGAGAGGTAGGATGGGTGTGTACTGGTTAGCTGTGTTTTCTTCCGAAATACCATAAACGGAACTAGTCCTTCATGACTACGGTAATCCGTTGGCTGTGGGAAAAAATTTGTACAAACTCTGCAGAGTCATATATTCCTCCAAATCATCTCTTCCATGTCAAGTTTCGTTCCATCTTATCCTAATCAATTGTCAGCTTTGATGACAGAGACTCCGGTGAATCACATGAGTGCTAAGTCCGGTTGAATGATTATCCCCATGGATGGACTAACCCGTTTATTCTCATGGATTGAATGTTTATTATGAGTATTATTTACTGGTGAATTTAAAGCCCTTTCTGCGATGTCGCTCAGACGTCCGACTGTGGCATTTCTTTTAAAAGCCCTTTCTGCGATGTCGCTCAGACGTCCGACTGTGGCATTTCTTTTAAAGCCCTTTCCACGATGTCGTTCAGACGTCCGACTGTGGCATTTCTTTTAAAAGCCCTTTCTGCGATGTCGCTCAGACGTCCGACTGTGGCATTTCTTTTAAAGCCCTTTCTGCGATGTCGCTCAGATGTCCGACTGTGGCATTTCTTTTAAAGCCCTTTCTGCGATGTCGTTCAGACGTCCGACTGTGGCATTTCTTTTAAAGCCCTTTATGTGGCGTCGCTCAGATGCCCGACTGTGGTATTTCTTTTAAAGCCCTTTATGTGGTGTCGCTAAGATGCCCGATTGTGGCATCGTTTTCCTTATTTTTATTTGTTCACCTTTCGAGACGTCGTTTCAGACACCCGATCGGTCTTTATTTATGCTCTGTGGGATTTCAGGCGGACTACCGCCGTTTCCCTTTTTACTTACCCCGTTATGCCAATTTTATTTATTGTGCATTAAGGAATTAATCATGTTGCATCCATGCACGCATTTGTTATATCTTACGTCCGAACTGTCTTGCGAGTACTTTCAAAGTACTCACTGGCTTGTTGATTTGGCCAGATGCTGACGAAGGCGGTCTCATGGATGAAGAGTTCGATAGCGAGTCCGACACTTAGAGGAGTCCCAGTCAGTCTCGTGCGACCCTGGACTTGGTCACTGTTTTATATCCGCTTCCGCTACCAAATAAATTTATCGAGCCTCACCTCGACATTCGATGAAATGATATGCTTAGAGTCTTGTATTTCCCTTCCCGCTGTGCTTTTCCACCACCAACCTATCCATGAGTCAGTAGTATGTCTCCACACCACTGTGTCCTGTCCGCCATTATGTATGATTATTGGCGTGCTTGTAATAATTTGGTTGAGCGACCGCAGTTCAACCCTGTAATATATTTCATGCTACTGGCTTATTGTATCAAGAAATTGTCTACCAGTGAGGAGGATTTCTCTCATACTGGACTCAAAAGACTGGTTTGTCAATAAATATTTTTATTGGAAAACCGGTCGTGACATCGGGTGCCCTGATGCTTATGATTCCGCCGGACGCTTGGCCCTGCGTGACCACTCCTCTTCGTCATCGTCAACGTCGGCGGGGTAGTCCAGAGGAAGGGTTTTCCCCTTCTTGGACCCTTCAGCCTCCTCGGTCGGGGCGGCCTTCCTTTTCTTTCCTCCCCCCGCTGGAGGGGGAGAGGTTTCTTCCTCCTCCTCCTTGTTTTCACGGGAGGAGCGCGTCTCGGATTCGTCGGATGAAGAATCCGACACCTCCGGGCGCCGGGAACTCTTTCGAGTCCCCGTGGCCCTCTTCTTGGCCTTCTTCTCCGGCACCACGTAAGGTGCCGGAGCCAGCAGCTTCGCTAAGCGAGCATCGGCTGGTTCTTCGGGCAAAGGGGCCGGATAGTCGATCTGTCCGGACTTCGTCAGCCAATCCTGTAAAAGGAAAGGGAGTTTAGATCCCGCATAGAGTCAAACTATGGAAAACCAACATCCTGTAAAAGGTAAAAATAGCTTACTACACTAGCGGGAAGCTGCGTGCTGAATCCGCGGTCCTCGGAAGCGGATGCGGGAGCCTTTGCGCCTTTGAATAGCACCTTCCAGGCGTCTTCGTACGTTGTGTCAAAGAGCCTGCTCAGGGTTGGGTGCTGCGCCGGGTCGAACTCCCATAAATTGAAGCCCCGTTGTTGGCACGGGACGATCCGGCGGATGAGCATAACCTGGACTATGTTGACAAGCTTGAGCTGCTTGTTCACCAAGGTTTGGATGCATTTTTGCAGTCCGGTTACATCTCCTTTATTGCCCCACGACAGGCCCGTCTCTTTCCAAGACGTGAGCGGCATAGGGGGTCCAGACCGGAACTCGGGGGCTGCGACCCACTTAGGGTCGCACGGCTCGGTGATGTAAAACCACCCCGATTGCCACCCCTTCAAGGTCTCCACAAAGGATCCCTCGAGCCATAGGACGTTGGCTATCTTGCCCTCCATGGCACCTCCACACTCCGCCTGGCTGCTGTGCACCGCCTTAGGCTTAACGTTGAAAGTCTTGAGCCATAGGCCAAAATGGGGGCGGACGCAGAGGAAAGCCTCGCACACGACGATAAATGCCGAGATGTTGAGGACGAAGTTCGGGGCCAGATCATGGAAATCTAGGCCGTAGTTGAACATGAGCCCCCAGACGAATGGGTGGAGAGGAAAGCCCAGTCCGTGGAGGAAAAGGGGAAGGAATACTACCCTCTCATGGGGCCTTGGGGTGGGGAGGAGCTGCCACTCTTCGGGAGGCCGGTGCGCGATGTCGTTAGACAAGTATCCGGCTTTCCTCAGTTTTTTGACGTGTCCCTCCGTAACGGAGGAGACCATCCACTTGCCTCCCGCTCTGGACATGACTGGAGAAGGTTGAGGTGGGCAGTGTGGGCTTGGGCGTTGGAGCTCGAGTGCGCGGAAGATGGATAGGCAAAGGAGGAAGAAGGCGTAGGTAAAAAGGTGGATCCTTATCCCTTTATATGGGCGGATGCGTCTAAGCGTCCCCACCAGCCTGGTAAAATTCGCTTATCTCCCAAGCGCCGTGATAAATGGCGCGGTTGGGTTACCCACGTCCGTATTGATGAGAATCCCGTAAATGAGGGGACAGGATCTCTGCTTTGACAAGACGTGCCAAGGAAACCGCCTCGCGAAACGCGCTGAGGTGGGGGAGTAAAAACGATTCGAATAAAGACTTGGCCGTGGTGTGATGTCACGCTACGGAATACGTCAGCAGACTAGATTTGTGTAAATATTATTCTCCCTATGGCAATATGTGGAAACTTCTTTTGCAGGGTCGGACACTGTCTTTTGTGTTCAAAATCTTCTATGAAGTACTTGGAGGAGGAACCCGCCTTGCAATGCCGAAGACAATCTGCGCGCCAGACTCGTCATCATTGAAGCCTGGTTCAGGGGCTACTGAGGGAGTCCTGGATTATGGGGTGTCCGGATGGCGGAACTATACCTTCAGCCGGACTCCTGGACTATGAAGATACAAGATTGAAGACTTCGTCCCGTGTCCGGCAGGGACTTTCCTTGGCGTGGAAGGCAAGCTTGGCGATGCGGATATTTAGATCTCCTACCATTGTAACCGACTTTGTGTAACCCTAACCCTCTCCGGTGTCTATATAAACCGGAGGGTTCTAGTCCGTAGGACAACATACAACAATCATACCATAGGCTATCTTCTAGGGTTTAGCCTCCTTGATCTCGTGGTAGATCTACTCTTGTACTACCCATATCATCAATATTAATGAAGCAGGACGTAGGGTTTTACCTCCATCGAGAGGGCCCGAACCTGGGTAAAACTTCGTGTCCCTTGTCTCCTGTTACCATCCGCCTAGACGCACAGTTCGGGACCCCCTACCCGAGATCCGCCGGTTTTGACACCGACAGTGATGCTGTCTGATTGGTGTGAAATATACTTCTTATGCTAATCATGCAGGAAATACTTTAACCTCCTGAGTCGACCATAGATCGAGTCTTGTTCCAGTAACCCCCATACTTGTTTTGTACTACCACTTGTCCCTCCCATAGGTAGGGTACGGTTCAGTATATTGTCAACCCCTTTCCTAGCACACACCGTACAGAGAGGCCAAGGTGGAAGATACCGGCTGCATCCGGTAGGCATGCCACTTGGTCCGGGGGTATGGGTGTTTCTGGTTGGGACCGAGAGGGGGCACCCCTTAGAGCGCGCGATATAAATTTGATCCCATGCTAATCGAGGTTGTAGCCTCCCCACTTAGAGTTTCGCTTAACGGGTGTCGTGGGTGATTCTAGACACCGGTAAGTTAGGCTGGTGTGTGCGGTCAGGTGTGTTTTCAATTAAAAGACCGTGGACGGAATTAGTCCCGATGGACTAAAGGAATCCATTGCTCATGGGTAAAGAGTACACCCTCTGCAGAGATTATATCTATTCGAATAGCCGTGTCCATGGTTAAGGACCACAGTCTAGGATGGGTCAAGTGTCGGTCTTAGTGTCGGTCTTCGGAGGAAAGAATGCTAAACCAAAACATGGATCCTGACTTGTGACACACGATGATTATGATTACTATTATTATGGACTAACCATTTACATTATTTGAATTATTGAGTATCCCTGGGACGGTTCTACCTCCTGGATATTCACTGTGATTACTCTCATATAAGCCCTTTATGTGGTGTCGCACAGACGCCCGACTGTGGCATGCATGTTATTCATTTACTCTCATATAAGCCCTTTATGTGGTGTCGCACAGACGCCCGACTGTGGCATGCTTGTTCTTTAAATCATTTATAAGCCCTTTTTGTGGTGTCGCTCAGACGCCCGACTGAGGCATGTTTTATATGTTCATCCTTTCGAGGCGTCGCTTCAGACACCCAATCAGTGCATTCTATTTCTATTCCCTTACTGCCTATTCATGTTGTTTATGGATAACCTACTTGCATGCATCATGGACGGTCATTTCGTGATTAACATGTAATCATAGAATAGTTTCAGAGCATGACTATCATTTGTTATATTATACCTCTGTTCCTAATGTTTGCGAGTACATTCAAAGTACTCACTGGCTTGTCCCTGGCTATTGTCTTGGCCAGATTTCTTGCGTGGACAGGAGCATTGCGATGACAGCCCCAGAACCTAGGCAGTGATGAGGACAGTCTCGTGAAGATAGGAGTTATCTAGGTCAGTTGTTCCCGTGGGAAATGGAGTCCCATAGACGCTGATGAACCGCAAACCGCTTCCGCCATCAACCACTAGAAACCATTTGCTGTACTCATAGGCCGGAATGGTCTTGTGCTACATATTTTGTATTTTGCTTGGAGTTTCTGTATCAAGTTGGTGTCTCATCAGCTAGCAGTAATCCTGGGGCTGGTGAAATTAGTATCCCGAAAGGCAGGTCAACAAAGATTATCAGAGCCCACTGATGGAAGCATACGTAGATGAGCAGGGCAGAGCAAGCGAAGAAAAACAGGCCCCGACAAGTACTTTCCTACCGAGCCACCCGGGGCTGTCGGCAAGGGTACTGCCGCGAACGCTGAGCCTGCCAAAGAGCAATTGGCTCCGGCGGGGCGTCAGGCCCTGGCCGTAGAGACAGCCACTCCCATGGCGGAAGATATGCCTTTGGTCCTTGGCGTCGAGCCTCAGGCTCCGGCATGGGCGCAGCATACCATCCAATTCCTCCAAACAAGGGAGCTTTCTGAGGAGCAGGAAGAAGCGGAGAGAGTAGCCCGTCGGTCTGCCCTGTACCAGTTTGTCGATGACGTCCTATACCGGAGAAGGCCGAACGGTGTGAAACTCAAGTGCATCCCCCGGGAGGAAGGACTGGAGCTGTTGGCAGAGATACATGGAGGCATATGTGGATCCCACATAGGGTCGAGGGCCCTTGCCGGGAAGGCGTTCCGGCAAGGTTTCTTCTGGCCCACCGCCATCCAGGATGCGATGGCACTAGTCACCAAGTATGAAGCGTGCCAGTTCCATTCAAAGAAGCTTCATCAACCAGCTCAAGCCCTTCAAACAATCCCTCTCTCCTGGCCATTCTTGGTTTGGGGGCTCGATATATTGGGCCCTTTCCCCCGCGCTGTCAGGGGCTTTGAGTACTTGTACGTTACAATCGACAAGTTCACAAAGTGGCCAGAGGTGGAAGCAATGAGGAAGGTGATTGCTCAGTCAGCTGTCAAATTCTTCAAAGGACTGGTCTGCCGTTTTGGTGTGCCAAACAAAGTCATCACCGACAATGGCACGCAGTTCACAAGCCACACCTTCATGTAGTACATCCAAGACCTCGACAGCAAGGTCTGTTTTGCTTCCGTGGCACATCCAAGGAGCAACAGCCAAGCGGAGAGGGCAAATGCTGAAGTGCTGCGAGGCTTGAGAACGAAGACCTTTGACAAGCTGCACAAGACTGGAAGGCGCTAGATTGATGAGTTGCCGGCGGTTCTTTGGTCGATCAGGACAACGCCAAATCGAGCCACCGGCCAGACACCTTTTGCCCTGGTATATGGGGCAGAAGCAGTTCTCCCCACGGAACTCATACACGGGTCACCTCGAGTTCTCGATTATGATGAGCTTGAGCAAGAGCCGTTGCGCCAAGATGACGCGATGCTCCTTGAGGAAGATCGTCTTCGAGTGGCTGTGAGAGCGGCACGCTACCAGCAAGCCTTGCGTTGCTACCATAGCCGCAAGGTTCATGCCCGAAGCTTTGAGGAAGGTGACCTTGTTCTTCGGCGCGTTCAGTTGGCCAAGAATTCCAACAAGTTGACGCCGAAGTGGGAAGGCCCTTATCGGGTAATATGAGTCACCAGGCCTGGCGCAGTCCTGCTGGAGATTGAGGATGCCGTACCAGTGAGTAACTCCTGGAACATCGAGCATCTTCGTAAGTTTTACCCATAAGGCGCGGCTTGCCGGGCCTCCCGGCAAGCCACCTTTTGTACGAGCTTTGCCGACAAGGCATGTGACCCTCTGTACGAAGCCAGGCGCAGACCCTGAGAATAAATAAATGAAGCGCTGGCGCCCTAAGTTACAGCATGCATGCTAGGTCGAGTCTCATCCTTGGTTAGAGTTGATAGTGCTTAGCGGCGGCTAACCCCTAGCTTAGAAGTCGAGTGCGCGTCTTTCTGTTCTTCTCTGTCTTCTTTGGTTTGCAGGACACATGAATATCCTTGCCGAGCTGCTTTGGAAGAAAGGGGACGGACCGGCGCCCGGCCCCGCCAAGCCAGAATTGCTGGAGGCTACAAGAGCAAAGATCCACCCGCGGCAAGCCAAGGTTGCCGGGGGCTGCAGATTCATATAAGTTCTCTATCCCTTATCATGTGTTTCGTTATGGATGGAGGTATGTGAAACCTCGTTTTTATCCTTAGGCTACCGTGCTCCCCTCATTCCGGACCCTGGGACCGAGTTTGGTCATAGTCGCGGCAGCAAGGAAATGAAACGAGGAGCCTAAGCCCACCTCATCCCTGCCTCCGCCAAGGGTGTGAGAAAGGTCGAACGAAGTGTGGGGACGGCAAGGCCTGTTGCAGGCTGAGAAAACATTAATCTTAAAGGTACAATTCATACGAAATAAAAAACATGAACAAGGGGATTACAAGTTCTAAAGTTGACAAAGGCCCGAAGGGTTACAAGCAAAAAAAGATAAGATGCCCATAATCCCTTTCGTGTCCCTCTCCTTAGGAGGCAGGTCAAGGAGGCGAAAAGGGCAAAAAGGGTGCCTAGTTGAGCTACGAGTAGCAGAAGACACCGAGAGAACACCTCGGTGGCCGCCCCTGGGCAGGCCGGTGATGACGGTGCTGGGAAAGGAGCTGGAAGACGAGGCGGCAGGACCGGCGGCATGCGACGAAGGCGTCGGTGCCCGCGTACTCCAAGTTGATGGCCTTTCCGCCCGCCCTCTTCCTCTTCCGTAGCCTCCAGATGCCAGCCGCCCAAGGAGATGGCCCCGAGAAGTTGAAGGAGCTGGCCCCACCCCCGGCAAACCCCTGCCGGAGGAGAAGCCAGGTGCAGATGTTGCTGCTGCCGCACCCGCCCAGGCGTGGGGCATCCGACGCCTCATCGGACTCGTCCCCGCTATCCGCCCCGCTGTCCTCCTCGTCACTTTCGCTCGAGGAAGAGCTTCCATCCTCAGAATCTCCATCAGAGGAGCTCTCCACGCATCACTTCAGGCGAGTCCCGAACTCTCTGAAGACCTTGACGGAGAGTAGGCCGTCCTCCATCAATTTGAAGTAGAGGACGAGCCCCGCCGTCAGGCTGTGGATGCGAGCGAACGTCTTCCACCCACGACGGAGGTACATGACTCGAGGAGCCGGGAAGTCGATGTCGACTCGCGTGCCCCCGTTCCCGCAACCCCTCATGTGTAATCTGAGGGATTGGGGCCGGTCACGCTCCATCTCCCGAGCAAACGGGGCGGGAAGGCAAAGATAGCGATGCAGAGGCCGGTGCAGCCTAATGAAGAACTCGCGAGGCTGGTCTCCGACATGGCCCTCCGTCGGGAAAGGCACCATGGGCAGGGGCGAAGCCGGCGCGCCGCCCTGCCCTCCTCTTCCCCGAGCACTGCGACCTCTGCGCCGGCCTCTCCCACGGCCTCGGCCCCTCCCTCTTCCCCTCGATGCCGTCTCTGCCACCATGGGCTCAGGAGGAGGAGGGACGCGTTGTCGAGCGGCCCTCGCCGCCACCGTCGAAGGACCAGGATTCCCTTTCTCCATGGCGAATGGAAGGAAGGAGCGGAAGCAAAGGGAGGTAGAAGATGGAAGAATGCGGGATGCCATCCCCTCCCCCTCTTTATAAAGGAACGGGGTAGGGACTCGGCTGCCCCGCTCGGCCAATCAAGACATGGGAGGCGCAGGGAACCAGGACTGACCCGCTGCCCCAACCAGCGACGACCCGGTTTCCCGCCTCCACCATTTGCCACCCCGAGCGCATGAAAGACGTGTGGCAGATGTGCAGAACTGAGGAGACAGGTGAGGCGACCACTCCCCACCCCGTGATGATGGGGAGTGGATGCCTTGAAGACCGCGCCCTGGCGCCATTCAGTAAATGAGCCGCGCCTTCATGCCTCCCTCCATTTACGGGGAAGGCGCGAGCCGCCTCTTTTCTGTGATGTGACGCGTGCGTGTGAAAACCTCCCCACGCATGCCGCCCACGTCACGCACGCCCCTCCACGCCGCACCGCGCGCGCAGGTCGTGGGAAGCACAACGCGCGAAAAGTCTTACCACGGTAAAAACCGCCCCGCCTGCCCGCGCACCGTTTTGGGCCTGACCCAACAATGTGTCGCGCTTATGTGTGGCCCAGGCCCGGGGGCTCCTGTCGTTGTATGAAACTAGGGGCATATTTTTGTACCCCTTTACCTGTGCACGGGCAGTCAGAGCCGCGCCCGCGACCACACCAAGCAGAGCGAGGGAGGTGAGCCAAGGTAAGACCGAAGCCCAAGATGGCCAGAGCAACGCCAAGACCAAGACCACAAAGAGCAGAGGGAGGAAGCAGGTTCCCCCAGCAAGACCCTTGCCGGGGCAGCCCGCCCCACGCCAACTGAGTGAGCCACCCTTGAGCCCACGATCCCCAACGCCATCATCCGCGTGGAGCCAGGGCTTGGGAAGGCACCTCCAATGTGGCATGCAGATCTTTGTGAAGACATATTCAAGGTCAGATGAGGATTAGAAGACGATGATCCTCGGCAAGATCCTTGCGGAGGAAGGCTACCAAGGCCCCCGGCAAGACCCTTGCCGAGGACGACAGCATGCTACGGCAAGACCCTTGCCGGGCCACCCGGCAAGGCCCTCGCCAAGCGCACCAGCAGGGCCACCGTCAGGCCCGCACCAGCCAGGTCTCCGCTGCCGTTCGCATGCAGCTACCGATTGAGCCAGCAGGGCAGGCACCTGCGTGGCAACATGAAGCCCTTCTTGGAGGCTCCACCACCACGCCACCTCAGCTGCATCCTGCCTACATGGCACCGCATGCATCGCTGGCCAGGGCACGTGTCGAAGCTTGGAGGAGCGGCGACAGACGGGACGGGCCTCGCCCCCGTCCCCGATAAAGTGAAGGGACCCCTAAGCCTCGCATTAAATGCGCTTTGTCTTGTAATACGAGGGATAAACTCGCAACATTGTTGCCTTTCCACCTCATGTGTGCCACTGTGGCAACCCCTTTTCCTTTAAAAGGAGTCCCGAGGCGACCAGGAGAAGGATTTGGCATTTTGGGAGCTCGTTACACCCTGTAGCTAGCTCAAGAACTCTGAATACATCCACCAAAGCAGGAGTAGGGTTTTACGCATCCTCGCGGCCCGAACCTAGATAAACGAACCGCGTGCTCTCTGTTAGACCCGCTCTTCTCTCAACCCCGCGCCCCGCAACTGCAGTAGGGATTCTTGTGATCCCATAGGTGTCGTTTCCCATTGACAATCATAAGATCCAACTATAATTGCAAAGCTCGCAATACATCAAGATCATACCACCTTAAGAACATGAGAGAGAGAGATCAAACACATAGCTATTGGTACATACCCTCAGCCCCGAGGGTGAACTACTCCCTCCTCGTCATGGAGAGCGCCGGGATGATGAAGATGGACACCAGTGAGGGATCCCCCCTCCAGCATGGTGTAGGAACAGGGTCGCGATTGGTTTTTGGTGGCTACGGAGGCTTGCGGCGGCGAAACTTCCGATCTATTCTGTTGTCTAGAGGTTTCAACATTTATATGATTTTTTGGCGTAGGTCTCATGTCAGGGGGTCTCCGGGTTGTCCACGAGGCAGGGGCCCATGCCAAGGGGGGTGGGCGCGCCCCCCACCCTCGTGGGCAGCCTGGGACTCTCCCGACCCAACTCTTTTACTCCGGGGGCTTCTTTTGGTCCAGAAAAAATCATCAAAAATTAGCACGTCAATTAGACTCCATTTGGTTTTCCTTTTCTGCAAAACTTAAAAACAAGGAAAAATAGAAACTGGCACTGGGCTCTAGGTTAATAGGTTAGTCCCAAAAATCATATAAAATAGCATATAAATGCATATAAACATCCTAGAAGGATAATATAATAGCATGAATACTTCATAAATTATAGATATGTTGGAGACGTATCAGCGACGTATATTGAGTTCAAAAGAATTTAGGGTTTGGCGTTCTTCTGTATATCACCGATGCAATGCGATCCGCCGAATCCGAATAGAAGAACATTTTTTTGCGGCAACAGTCGCGTGTCGCCAAGAACAACAGGAGTTGTGTTGCAGCCACCGTGTCAGATCAATCTGTATCAACGTGCGTGTGTGAGCCAGGGTCAAGCCCCAAGGCAATACTGCTACAGCACTACTCCGCTATTACTGTTCGTATAAAGTGGTCTACCAAGTACTTGAGTACCGTCCACGTAAAAACTTAGATTTTGAGGAGGCAACCTATTCTGCTTCACGTGAGCATGCATGTTTGGGCAAGGACTGCAACTCCGGGTCGGACTGGCAGGTGAACAGGCCCAAATGCCAGCGCCATATGTCGACGACGACTTGTTGGAGAAAACAAGCATGAGATTCCTCAGTCGTGCATCGTTGCTGCACCAAGCTCGCCCCACCGCTCCTTTGCTCTGAGGCGACCTCATACTGTCGCGCTATCGAACCACCCTGGCTTCATTTTCCCTCTCACCAAAGTGATCCCGTTTTTTGATGGCCGATGCTGCCCTTAGTTAATAACAAAATAGTTTGCATTTGCCCGCCTCTGCTGCCTCACGTGCGCCTTGGTGGTTTCCGTGCCGTCGCCGTCCTCCACACCATGACCCGCCGGCCTTGCTCTCCACCTCTGCCGTACGTGGCTGCGGTCTTGAGCTGCCGGGTCCCTGTCCTCCGTGGTGATCCTCTATTCAAACCGCCAATGCTGAACCGCTGATTCGCCCTGCTCGTCAAGCCGACCACACCTGAGCTGCTCCTACTACGCCTCCAAGCTGTTGAGCCAGTGCCTTAAGCCGGCCTTTTTCTCCAGCTTCAAGCTGCCCTCTTTCCAGCGCCATCAGAGTTCATAAGTCCTGAGCAATAAATCATATGCATAAAGTGGAGTTCATTAGCTCAAGCCATCCTTGGAGATGACATCACTGAATTGCAAAAACATCTTGTGGTCACACCACCAACAAAGACTAACTGAAATGCAAGCGGGAGGAAGAGTTTGTTTTACACTGATCTATTTTGATGTTGAGGCTCAGAGGAAAACTGAAGTGCCATTGAGCTGCCCCTACTAGAGCGGTGGTTGAGCCGCCCTCACCTCCGACGTCACGATCCGCCGCGGTAGCCGTGTTGAGCAGCTCATGTCATGTACGGAGTTGCACCGGCTCACGCACCTCCGTTTAAGCCGCCGGCACGCCGTCTTTGCAGAGAGAGTGCTTAAATGATAGTTGAAATCACTAAAGGCGGTCCATGACTGTTATATATGGATCGTTTATTGTCAAGACGAATCAGGTGATATCCATCCAAGTTTGTTTTATTAAGAACATATTGTTTTTTGTCAAAGAACAGTTTAACTTTGCCTTGGTCTGCAATATAGTTTATGCAGGACAATTATTCATTGCAAGAGCGATGGTCGTGTCACGGATGTATAGCTCGTGCCACCATTATCATGCGCTATCATATGACCGTGCCATGATGCTCGACGAATATATGTGCAAACCGCCGTTTTTACGGCCCTATTTTCATCAACATGATGTGGTTGACTCGCCCGTCCGCGCGGCTTACCGCGCCTGCGATTGACTCGCCCGTCCGTGCTGACTCGCAGTGCTGCGGCCGGTTCATTTGTCTGCTCCTGCGGCCGACTCGGCCGTGATTGATTTCAGCTTCACATATCAGGTGAAATCCATCCAGTATATTTTTATAATATATTTTGCTTTCTTTAAAAGAGCAATTACTCTGGCTTGGAAATTCTCTAATGCAGGACAAGTTGTCTACTGCAAAGGGGACTGTCGATGTCAAAACCGGCAGATCTCGGGTAGGGGGTCCCGAACTGTGCGTCTAGGGCGGATGGTAACAGGACACAAGGGACACGAAGTTTTACCCATGTTCGGGCCCTCTCGATGGAGGTAAAAACCTACTTCCTTCTTGATTAATATTGATGATATGGGTAGTACAAGAGTAGATCTACCACGAGATCAAGGAGGCTAAACCCTAGAAGCTAGCCTATGGTATGATTGTTGTATGATGAAGTTGTCTTACGGACTAGAACCCTCCGGTTTATATAGACACCGGATAGGGTTAGGGTTACACAAAGTCGGTTACAATGGTAGGAGATCTTGAATATCCGCATCGCCAAGCTTGCCTTCCACGCCAAGGAAAGTCCCATCCGGACACGGGACGAAGTCTTCAATCTTGTATCTTCATAGTCCAGGAGTCCGGCTGAAGGTATAGTCCGGCTACCCGGACACCCCCTAATCCAGGACTCCCTCAGTAGCCCTGAACCAGGCTTCAATGACGACGAGTCTCGCGCGCAGATTGTCTTCAGCATTGCAAGGCGGGTTCCTCCTCCAAGTTCTTCATAAAAGATTGTAAACACCAAGAGTAGTGTCCGGCTCTGCAAAATAAGTTTCCACATATTGCCATAGAGAGAATAATATTAACACAAATCAAATCAGCTGACGTATTTCGTAGCGTGACATCACACTACGGCCAAGTCTTTTACTCGAATTGTTTTTACTTTTCCACCTCAGCGCGTTTTGCGAGGCGGTTTCCTTGGCACGTCTTGTCAAAGCAGAGATCGTGTCCCCTTTATTTACGGGATTCTCATCAATACGGTCGTGGGTAACCCAATCGTGCCTGTTCAGCATGTTTTCTTGATTAAAGGCGAGTCCCAAATGGTCACGGGGAGGGCTCTTGGTATTCAACCTCTTATAAAGAGACCAAGGCCCTACTCCTTTTTTCCAACCTCAAACAAGTTTGCCCATCCCTCGAGTTCCAACACCCTAGGCTCCAGATTTCAGGCGCTTCGGACCATCGACAATGTCCGGTTCTGACCTTCAAGGCCGGTGGATGCCCTCCTCCGTCACGGAGGAGGACGTGCTAAAGTTGAGAGAAGCTAAGTTCTTGACCGGCGAAATTTCGCATAGGTTGCCTGCTCAAGGGCAGGCGTTTCCTAGTCCCCAGCCTGGTGAGAGTGTGGTGTTCATATCTCACTTCCTTCGGCGATTAGGCTTCCCAATGGATCCCTTTGTGAGGGGGCTGCTGTTCTATTATGGGCTGGAATTTCACGACTTAGCTCCGGAGTCCATCCTCCATATTTCCTCATTCATCGTCGTGTGTGAAGCGTTCTTCCGTGTTACCCCTCACTTCGGATTATGGCTCAAGACCTTTAAAGTGGAGCTGAAGATGGTCGAGGGACGGCACGCAGAGTGCGGAGGCGCTGTTATAAGTAAGAATGCTGATGCTCCCTGGCCCGAGGGCTTTTTTCAAGAGGAGCTCGGCTTATGGCAACGGGATTGGTTTTATATCACCGCTCACAGGGGCACCAAATGGGTGGCGCCGCCTGCCTTTCGCTCGGGTCCCCCACAACAGCTAGGGTCATGGGTCAATAAGGGCCTAGACTGGGGGGCCATCTCAGGACGTGCCTTTGTTGCAGGGCCGAATCAGGGATCTCTTGGAAAGAGACCTCAACTTGGTCAAAGTGATGCAAGTTATGTTGATCCGCCGGACCTTGCCCGGCAAACGTCGCTCGCTCCGCTTGTGGGAGTTTAATCTGGAGGGACCGCGAGCTCTCCAACATTTTATGGGTGCAACGCCCGTGGAGATGTACAAATTGTTCTTCGGATCACAAGCAATGTGTCCGGATTTAACCGAGGATGCAGGTTTAAGCTGGAATCGCCCGAATACTCAAGTAAGTAACCTTGTTCCCGGACTCGCTATCCATATAATTGTCATGAACTCGCCCCTAAAAGAGCTATCCTTTTTAAATAGGAGTGGATAGCGAAAGCAAAGCTAATCAGGTGTCCAACTCCCCTTCCTGAGACCAGGGCGGATCCCGTGCTTGTCGGGATGTTGAAGATTGTGCCTCTGGAGAGAAGTGAGGGAGAGGACAAGGAAACTATGGCCTCCTCAAAGGAGGCTGTTTCGAAGGGAGGAACTGACAATTCCTCTTCTAAAGGGAAGAAGAGGGCCGCCTCTGATGACCCGGAGCCCATGGCCCTAAAGCGGGGTAAAAAATCCTCGTCAGAGGGTCCGATGCGGGGGGGTTCCTCGGCCGAACTATGCCCTCAAAGGAATCAGCCCTCCAGCGAGCCGTAAGTAGAGAAAGAATGTATATTTTGAGAGAAGGATCCTTGTTTTAAAGCTGAGAAGATTAACCGAAATTTTACCTTGTAGTTCGGACCTCAGCCCTTCTCAGCAGAGCTCGTCTTCGGGGGATCTTCTTCCGGAGATGATGGAGAGCGGAACGCCTCCCCCTGCCGTACCGCCTAGCGAGGCGGGCGAACCTAAGGTGTCGTTGCGGAGGGTTTCTCCGAATCCGGCAGGCACGGAAGATTGCTATGCGGCCCCCAAGGTTCTCCGCATCCGGCCTCCGAAAGAGGCCACAGGACAAGTCCGGCACCGTCTGGTGCCCGGCCGGAGGAGCTAAAGAATCTGCTGGGGCGAGCTTCTATCACAGAGGAGCACCGCGCATTGATGGTCACGGTGATTGAAAGGATTTCATCTGCGGAAAGCGGATTGCACGAGGCCGTCAGGAGTTTACTGATGGGCTTTGAGGTACATTAGATAATGTACACTTTTGTCAGTTGCGCATAAATAAGATGCGCCCTGTATAGATAGTAGCCCCTGAGACTTTGTGCGTCGTTAAGAAATGACGGCGCGTAGAGGATCATAATCCCAGGTCTAAGGTGTCGCCTTTGAATGTAGGTGGCGAGGTGTCCGGAATCGAGCCGAACTGATGATTTTGCCGAACTAAAGCGGCAACTGGACGTGGCAGATGCCGACATCGCGCTTGTCAACAAGCGGCTTGATGAGGCTCAAGGTATGTAATTCGTCGGGCGGCATCAGGTAAGAGGAGCTTCATGCCAGTGTCTTACAATGTATGTGCTTGACGCAGATGGTGCGGCCGCCGTGGAGAGTCTTAGGGCAGAACTTGCCCGAGCTAAGGAACAAGCCAAGAAAAGCGATGCGGCTGCCGAGAAAGCCCTTGAAGAGCTGAGAGCCGAACAGGCTGCTCACTGCCGAAGCAAGGAGGAGATGGCCGAAATGGCCGTAAAATTAAAGAGCGCTGCAGACCATTGCAAACTTCTTGAGAAAGAAGACCGGGCGAGACAGACGGACTTAGAGAAGGCCGTTGCCGATGCCAAGGATGCTCGCTCTGCGATGAGAGCTGCGAAGGAGGAGCTACGTCAGGCCGAACAGATTGCGGCTGGAAAGCCTTTTATGCTGCGGAGGAGGTTTTGTGACCCGAAGTTTGCTCCGTTGGACCGGATGTGGAGTGTGGTGGACACCTATCTGGATTTGGCAGCCAGTGCTGCTGATGCGACCGAACACTTTCGAGATAAAAAAGATCGTGAAGTGGAAAAGCTTTTCTGGTCGCAGTTCCACAATCGAGAGCGTCCGCTGGCAGTGGACGATCGTCTGGCTCAATGGGGCGAACTGAATAGGTTGTCCGGACTTGCCATGAAGTTCGTCATGGGTCATTTGTGGCCGGGGAGATCGGAGCCGAAGAGTTATTTTGGCTTGGTGCAGCAACTCCTTGATGCGGTGCCCCGTATCGATGCAATGAAGAGGTCAGCATGCATAGAGGGCGCACGGATGGCTCTTGCCCGTGTCAAGACATATTGGGCGGAGATGGAGACCACCGTTGTTGCGTCCCGAGATTCGGACAAAAGCCGAGTACCCTCCGAACCCTATTTCAGGAACTCCTTGAAGGCGCTCGTGTAATAGAGACGCAGTGCTCGAAGGATGCTATGTTCTGATAGCATATGTAATTATAAAACAGTATTTTGATAAATTGTAGTAGGCTTTTATACTTGTGCCTTCAAGTATGGGGAACACCTCCTGTGCGGCCGTTTTTAATATATATATATATATATAATCTGAAAGATGGCAGTCGTTGGCTTCAGCCCCCACGCACATAGTGCGGGGTTGCTCGCAGAAGGCGCTTTTTCACACTTAATCCAACGTCTTGGTCCTACAAAGGAGGTGATGGCGCAGCGAGCCAGGCAACCGGACTATAGTGCTTTAACACTTTCACTTAGCCATAGGAGCTTGACAGTGGGACTCTTTAGATAGCCCTTGGTGGCGACTGCGCTCGCCCGAATTCGGGGCGTGTGTGTGCCTGGCCGGGAAACGGCCCTTCATTAATGCGGAGGAATCCTATAGATTCCGGAGAGTCATCGAGTGGTTGACCACAGGAGCCGCTATATCATGACAGTCGGTTTTCGGCTTTCTCTACTGAGGTGCTCGCCCGGCCGAACCGGGGCACAATCGCAGTAGTTCTCCTGGTGCTACCTTAGCCGATAGAGCGGAAAGTAAGGCGGCCGAACACAGGAGCTGGGAAACCCAACATTGACAAAAATCATGATTCGGAGCTGATGCATATAAGGCCAAACTCACGATGTCGAACACTCCCTAAGGTATTCGGTCTTTATGAGAGCGGGTAAAGGAATGCTCTTAGTTATAAGCCCCTAGTGTCCAGGTACGCACAGGAATTCTAACGTGGCCACATGCCAAGACGCCAGCCTCCTCCTTGGTTATAGAACCAGGGGATGTGTAGCAACAAGAGACAGTAAAAAAGGTTTACGCAGGGTCTTAATCTGAAAAGAATCCTTGGAACGGGTCCCTACTGCACGTCTGCGCCTGTGTCTCCGTTGTGCCATATCCTGGACGGGCGCAGCATGATGTTCATCTGTGAAAGAGAGGAACTAAGTTGAAAAGAAAAATTGTATTAAATAAACAAAAATTCGTGCCGAACAACAATTTTATTAAGTAAACAAATATAAAGTAAAATATGTAAAATTGAGCTTTATTTTCTCTTATATATGCGGAGCCCCAGGGCATGCCGGGCTCGTCTATCCGTGCCCGTGGTCTTAATGACCTGTTCGGATGTTCTGGCTGGTGAAGCCATTGTATTGTGGGGCTGTTAAAGCGTCCGCACAATCCTCCGCTCGGGGGAGGAGCGCTCAATGTTTCCCCTTCAAGGAGATGATGCCTCGTGGACCGGGCATTTTAAGCGTGAGAGATGCATAATGCGGTATTGCGTTAAAGTGGGCGAAAGCTTGGCGCCCTAGCAGTGCTTGATAGCGACTTGAGAATGGGACGATGTGGAAAGTTAGCCTTTCGCAGCGGAAGTTATCGGTAGAGCCGAATATAACTTCGAGCCGGATAAAACCCATGCAACGGGTGTCCGGACCGGGCGCTACCCCTTGAAAGGAGGCCTTGCTGTGGCGGATTCTTGTTGGGTTTATCCCCATGTGACGGATTGTGTCCTGATATATCAGGTTTAGTCCGCTGCCGCCGTCCATTAGGACATTTGAAAACTGGAGCCCGCCAATTATTGGATCGAGTACCAAGGCAGTCTAGCCTGCGTTCCTGGTACTTCTTGAATAATCCATATGATCGAAGATGATTGGTTTTGACAACCAGTGGCGGGACCCCTTTGGGATGGGTCGTGTGGCGCGTACCTTTATGGGCGCCGCACGTTTTGTTATATGAAGTAGGTTTACTGTTTTTACTTCTTGTGGGAAATTCTTCTGTTTCCTGGTGCTCTGCTTTTGGGGTTCGTCCTCATCTTCACTTGGTGTGTCGAGCCCCTTGTGTTCGGTGTTGAGTCTGCCGGATTGTTTGAAAACCCAACAATCTCTGTGGGTATGGTTAGCAGGCCTCCCTGGAGTACTATGTATTTGACATATCCTGTCCGGGATTTTGTTTAGGTTGGATAAATCATCTCTGTTATCCTGGATGGGCGGATTTTCTGATTCTACCGTGAGCCTTTGAATCCGGTGTTGACTGCCGTGCTCTTTGGACTGTTTTCCTTAGTCCGGCGATGTTCCTTGTTGCGTCGCGGTTTTCTGTTTCCATCCCTTGTTTCGGATGTACTTGGGTCGCTGGTGCTACATCTTGCCAACCAGCTGTCCTCTCCTGCGCAAAAGCGGGTCATGAGGCTTGTTAATGCGGCCATTGTTCTTGGCTTTTCTTGGCCAAGGTGTCTGGCGAGCCACTCGTCTCGGACATTGTGCCTAAAAGCTGCTAGGGCTTCGGCGTTCAGACAGTCGACTATCTGATTCTTTTTAGTAAGAAATCTATTCCAGAACTACCGAGCTGACTCTCCGGGCTGCTGTGTTATGTGACTGAGGTCGTCAGCATCCGGAGGACGGACATAAGTCCCTTGAAAATTTGCTCGGAAAGCATCCTCGAGCTCTTCCCATCTTCCAATTGTGTTTTCAGGAAGGCTTTTAAGCCAATGCCAGGCTGGTCCTTTAAGCTTTAGTGGTAAATATTTGATGGCGTGGAGATCATCTCCTCTAGCCATGTGTATGTGGAGGATGTAATCCTCTATCCAGACTCCAGGGTCTGTTGTTCCATCATATGCCTCTATGTTTACGGGTTTGAATCCCGCTGGAAATTCATAATCCAGGACCTCATCGGTGAAACATAGGGGATGTGCGGCGCCCCTGTATTTGGGTGTGCCGGATTCTGATAATGGTTTTATTGCATTGCTTACGAGAGCTTGCTTTCTTGGCCCATAAATGGACCTGGTTGGGCCATCTTTTTGATGCGAATCCATAAGTGGGTCACGTGCCGGCTTAACTGCGACGCCATTTACCGCTTTATGCTGGCTATGGGGTCGTCTATCCGACCGTGTGGCCTTCTTACTTTTTGAGTGCGAGGGCTCTAAGGCCTCTTCGTCGAATTCAGGCAGTAGCTTTCGCTTCGGATAGCTTTTAGTTTGGCGACTATCGCCGTATTTGTCTGCGCTGTTGATTACTTTACTCCATCTGATCCTGAGTGCATCTTCTGCAGTCTTGAGCTTCTGCTTCTGTTTTTTCAGGCTGCGTGCGGTTGCAACGAGCCTCTTGTGGAGGTTCTTCTTCTCCGCGGGTTTATTCGGCATAAGGTTGTCCGGAATGCCATTTTCGCCAGGGGAGGGATGCTCGGTTTCTTCATCCGGGCTGCCCTGTTAGGACGGTTGCTCTAGGGCATGCTCGTCGCCTGCTGGCTCATCCTACTCTATGGCTAGGTCTGTATCGAGGCGGGGCTCGGGTCGGTGTTTACGCCGATGCTTTGATTGTTTTTCGAGGGATTGATCCTTCGTTCTATCCCTGTTTTCCTCGTGGTCGCTACCTTTAGGGGTATCCACCATGTACACATCATGAGGTGAGGTGGCCGTCCAATGCCCTATAGGTGTTGGTTCATATGTGTCTCATGCATTTTCGTCCATACCGTCGATGTCTTCGCAGTCGAAGTTGAGCACGTTGTTTAAATTGTCGACAGTGGCTACCAAGTGGGTGGTGGGTGGGTGTCGGTGTACTAGAGTAGGGGTACCCTAGTATCCCGAACTTGTGCACGGGCAGTCGCAGCATCCCGCGGTGAGGCTTGCCGGGTGACCGCCAAGATCCTCCGTGGTTCCTTTGGAGCCATTCAAGGACAAAGTATCCAAGCCAAGGAGACAAGACCCCGGCAAGAGGAGCTTGCCGGGAAGGCCAACCAAAGCAAGGCGCTTGAGGAGACAAGACCCCGGCAAGAGGAGCTTGCCGGGAAGGCCAACCAAGGCATCTCAAGGAACTTGCCGCGACGTGCCATGCGTCCCGGCAAGGCCCGGTGAGCGCCAAGCTCCCGGACGCGACAAGACAACAACCGCGGCAAGGCGCTGGCCGCGGCAAGCCACCACTCTGTGCCCGCGCTCCAGCACATCCACCAACGTGTCGCTCTGGGACCCTTCCAGGCGTACGTGGCGGGAGGCTGTGCAGCCAGCGGTGAGCGGTGGCAAGCGGCGCTGACAAGATAGCCATCGTGGCGAGCGGTGGCGTCCCTGACGGTCCCTTTTGCACTATTTAGGCGACACAGACGGGCATTTAATGCCCTTGTCCCCTGTCGTCAGGGTTAGGTATGATACACTGTAGCAGGTAGTTGTACCAACCGCAACACCTTTCCATTTTTACCCTTGTCTACGTTGCCACCTGTCGGTGACCCCTTGAGCATATAAAAGGAGGCCCATGCGCAACGTAGAAAGGGAGGAAGAGAACACTCAGGCTCGGTCTCGTTAGCTGCTGGAGTGTACTATAGCACTCCGCGCTCCCGAGCAAGAACTCAATACAAACCACAAAGCAGGAGTAGGGTTTTACGCATCCGTGCGGCCTGAACCTGGGTAAACCACTCGTGTGCTTCGCCTCAATCCGCTCTTCGTGCGACCGCCGCCCCCGCCGAACCGAAAGGGACTCGGTCCGCCGGTCCCATAGGTGCACGTGGATCAGACCCCCGGCATCTTTGGCCAAAGAACCACCGGCAGCTCCTCGATCCAGTTTCTTCCGCACTTGTGCAGCCTGTCGAAAGTCCTGGTCTTGAGCCCATGCAGCACTTCAGCATTTGCCCTCTCCGCTTGACCGTTGCTTCTCGGGTGAGCAACAGAAGTGAAGCAGACCTCGGGAATTGCGTACCGTTGTCGGTGATTATCTTGTTAGGGATCCCGAAGCGGCAAACAATCGACCTGAAGAACTTGACTGCTGACTATGCTGTCACCTTCCTCACTGCTTCCACTTCCGGCCACTTTGTGAACTTGTCGATTGCAACGTACAAGTACTCAAAGCCCCCGACTGCTCGGGGAAAGGGGCCGAGGATGTCGAGCCCCCAGACCGAAAATGGCCAGGATAAAGGGATCGTCTGGATAGCTTGAGCTGGTTGGTGTATCTGCCTGGAATGGAACTGGCACGCTTCACACTTGGTTACTTGTGCAGTTGCATCCTGGAGGGCTGTCGGCCAAAAGAAACCTTGCTGGAATGCTTTGCCGGCAAGTGCTCTTGCGCCAATGTGGTGACCACAAATGCCTCCATGTATCTCTGCCAACAGCTTTTGTCCGTCTTCCCGGTGAATACACTTCAATTTCACACCGTTGAGTCTTCTTCTGTACAGTGTCTTGTCGACAAACTGGTACATACTTGACTACCGGGCTACTCTTTCCGCTTCTTCTTGCTCTTCGGGAAGTTCTCCTGTCTGAAGGAAACGGACAATCCACTGTGCACATGCTAGAGCTTGTGGCTCGACAACAAGGACTAAAGGCAAATCTGCGGCTGCGGGAACATCCGCTTCCACGGCGAGAATCTGCGGCTCTGCCGGAGCTTGACGTTCCCCGGCAAGCTTGCCGGAGCAAAACTTGCCGGGAGCTTCTGCTTCAACGGAACAAACCCTAGGGCTTGCCGGAGCAGACTGCTCCTCCGCGCTCTTGGCGTTGATCTTGGGGACCTTCTTGGCCAAAGGCAAATCTGCTGCTGCGGGAACATCCGCTTCTATGGTGAGAACCTACGGCTCTGCCCGAGCTTGACGTTCCCCGGCAAGCTTGCCTGAGCAAAACTTGCCGGGAGCTTCTGCTTTAACGGAACAAACCCTAGGGCTTGCCAGAGCAGACTGCTCCTCAGCACTCTTGGCGTTGATCTTGGGGACCTTCTTGGCGGCGGCTTCGAGAAGCTCTGCCGGAAAATAGTCACCAGAAATCAACTTCCTCTTCTTGCTCTGTCCAGTTGATGGCGTTACAGACGGTTGAGTCAGCTTGAGCACAAAGATCCCTGGTTCCACAGGTAACTTAAGTGTGGCGCACTTTGATAGGCCACCGGCAATGGCGTTCTGAGCTCTTGGAACATGCTCCATCTGTAGGCCGTCAAAGTGCTCTTCTAGCTTTCTCACTTCGTCGATGTAGGCTTCCATCAACGGACTCTGATAGCTCTTGTTCACTTGGCGAACGACAAGCTGCGAGTCACCCCTGACAATGAGCTTCTTGATCCCAAGGTCTGCCGCGATCCTGAGACTGGCAAGCAAGCCTTCATACTCTGCAGTATTGTTCGTTGCTTGCTCCTTGGGAAAGTGCATCTGGACTACGTACTTGAGGTGCTCTCCGGTGGGTGCGACAAGCAGCACGCCAGCGCCGGCGCCTTGCAGCGAAAAGGCACCATCAAAGTACATCAGCCACTCTTTGCTTGCTTCCTCGACGGGGATGCTTGTTTCTGGAATTTCTTCATCTGGTGTTGTCGTGCATTCTGCTAAGAATTCTGCCAATGCTCTGCTTTGGATAGTTGAAGTACTCTCAAACTTGAGGCCAAAGCTTGACAGTTCCGGTGCCCACTCAACAATCCTGCCTGTCGCTTCTGGATTCTGTAGTATCCTCTTCAGCGGAAAACGAGTGACAACTGTGATCTCATGTGCTTGGAAGTAATGGCGCAGCTTTCTCGAGGCCATGAGAAGGCCGAAAAGCAATTTCTGCATGCCAGAGTACCTTGACCTAGCCCCCTGCAGAAGGGAACTGACAAAGTAAATTGGGCACTGTACCATTCTCTTCTGTATCTCCTCGCGCATCTGCGCAGATCCATCCCTGTCGGGACCAGAGCTTGTCGGGGAAGCCCCCTGCTTGTCGCTGGATGCGCCTGCCGTGGTTGCTGGCTCGTCATCTGCCTCCCTCTCTGCCACTAACGCAGCACTAACCACTTGATTGGTTGCCGCTATATACAGCAGCAACTTCTCTTGTGGCTTAGGTGCGACAAGTGTTGGAGCGGAGGACAGGTATCTCTTCAAGTCTTGCAATGCAGCCTCCGCTTCCGGAGTCCATTTCATTGGACCTGCCTTTTTCAATATTTTGAAAAACGGCAGGGCGCGCTCAGCAGACCTAGAGATAAACCTGCTGAGAGCAGCCACGCAACCGGCAAGTCTTTGTACATCCTTGACGCGCTTTGGTGCTTCAATCTGCTCAATGGCCTTGATCTTGTCAGGATTGGCTTCGATTCCCCGCTGAGACACGAAGAACCTGAGAAGCTTGCCGGAGGGGACTCCAAACACACACTTCTCGGGGTTGAGCTTGACGCTGATCTTGTGCAGATTTGCAAAGGTCTCGTCTAAATCTTGAATCAGAGTTGCCTTGTCCTTGCTCTTGACCACTATGTCATCCATGTAAACTTCCACATTTTTGTGTATTTGTGGCTCAAGAGCGACATGGACTACCCTTGCAAATGTTGAACCAGCATTCTTTAAACCGAAAGGCATCCGTATGAAACAGTACATGCCACATGGAGTAATGAATGCGGTCTTCTCCTCATCCTCTTCTGCCATGAAGATCTGATGGTATCCTGAGTATGCGTCAAGAAATGAAAGCAAGTCACATCCGGCCGTGGAGTCAACAATCTGGTCAATGCGCGGCAAAGGAAATGGGTCTTTGGGACAAGCTTTGTTAACATCGGTAAAGTCGATACAAAGTCTCCATTTCCCGTTCGCCTTGCGCACGACTACAGGATTGGCCAACCATGTAGGATGGAGCACTCCTCTGACAAGGCCTGCTGCTTCCAACTTCTTGATCTCTTCTGCGATGAATTCTTGGCGCTCCACTGCTTGCTTCCTGACCTTCTGCTTGACGGGCAGCGCATGAGGACAAACGGCAAGATGGTGCTCAATTACTTTCCTGGGAACACCGGGGATGTCAGACGGTTGCCACGCAAACACGTCGACGTTCGCCCGCAGGAAAGCAATGAGCGCGCTTTCCTATTTAGGGTCGAGAGTGGCACTGATGGTGAAGGTACCACCAGTGCCATCCTCCTTGGCGGACACCTTCTTGGTCTCTGGCGGAGCTGCCATTGTCTTCTTACACTTGCCGGTGGAGCTCGATGGTGCGTCCTCAACGGCAATGCAGCACTCCGAAGAGGTGCGCTCGCCGGAGTGGGCATCAGAACTCTTGCCGGACTTGGTCTTCTTCTTCCCCCCGGGAGCTTCAACGGCAGGTGATTTGCGATCTGTTGCGGCTGCCGCTTCCCAGTAGATCTTGTCGGTGCAGATAAGAGCATCCTTCTCGTCGCCAGGGACAGAGATGACGCTTATCGGGCCTGGCATCTTTAGCATGTTGTATGCATAGTGAGAGGCTGCCATGAACTTGGCGAGTGCTGGACGGCCGAGTATTCCATTGTAAGGCAATGGAAAATCAACAATGTCAAAAGTGACCCTCTCAGTCCTGAAGTTCACCTCGCTGCCAAATGTTACTGGCAACGTGACCTTCCCCTTCGGCTTGCTCCTTCCCGGGTTGATTCCTTGGAATGTGCCGGTCTCTTCAAGCTCGTTGTCAGGGATCTAGAGTTTCTGGAGTACAGCGGAGGAGATCAGGTTCAAGCCGGCCCCGCCGTCAACTAGCATCTTAGTGACCTTGAGGTTGCGAATAGTTGGTGAAACCAACATCGGCAAGCACCCGACCGTAGTTGTGCGATCAGGGTGGTCCTCAATATCAAAGATGATAGGCGTGCTGGACCATTTCAGAGGCTTGCGTGACTCGACAGGTGGTTCCGCCGCATTGATTTCCCGCACCCACTGCTTGAGTTGGCGGTGCGAAGTATGCAGAGAAGCACCGCCGTCAACGCACAAGACCTCTGTGGCTTTCTGGAACTCCTGCTCACTGGTCTCGACATCATCCATGTCTTCGTCATCGTCGTCATCTTCATCCTTGTCGCGGCCACGGGGAGGTATGTCTCCTTGTCGCTGCTTGGCCTTGCCGCGGTGTCCTCCCCGGCCGGCGCGCTTCTTGCCGGATTCTCCAGCGCCTCCTTGGGCCCTCTCCTTGTCGCGTCGCTTGTATTCAGCCTTTTGCTGCTGGACAAGCTGCTCGACCTTCTTGCAGCTCTGGAGGTCATGGCCCTTGGTGCGGTGGATCTTGCAGTACTGCTTGTCGGTGCCGTCCTGCTTGTCGGCGACCGCCACAGCCTGGCAGTTGGTGCATGCGGCAATCTCCTTGCCGGAGCTACCAGCTTTGGCTTTCTTGGTGCCACCTTCGTTGCCGGACTGCTCAATGACTAGCACATCTTTGCCTTTCTTCTTCCTGTTGTTCCGCCGCCGGTTTTTCTTTGCCGGGGCAGCATCCTCGCTGTCAGATCCTCCTGCTCCTGTATTCTCTCCGGGGAGTTTCCTCCCTTCCTCAGCATGTGCACACTTGTTGGCCAGGGCATACAGCTCGCTGACGTCTCTGATCTTGCACATCGCCATCTCCTCCCGCATCATGCGGTTACGCACGTTCTGATGGAACGCGCTGATGATCGCGGCAGGGTGGACATCTAGGATGTTGTGCTGTACACGGCTGAATCTCTGAATGTACTTGCGCAGGGGCTCTCCTTCCTTCTGGGCGAGCAAATGAAGGTCACTCTCTTGGCCATGGGGTTTGTGGCCGCCTATGAAGGCGCCGACAAACTGATGGCATAGGTCTGCTCAGAAGGATATGGAGTCGTCTGGCAAGTGCATGAGCCAGGATCTGACGTTGGGCTTGAGCACCAGCGGGAAGTAGTTGGCAAGGATCTTGTCGTCCCGCCCCCCGGCAGCCTGCACCGTGATGGTGTAGATGCTGAGGAACTCCGACGGGTGCGACTTGCCGTCGTACTTCTCTGGTACGTCTGGCTTGAAATTCTTCGTGCTGGGCCACTGGACTTGCCGCAGCTCACGGGTAAACGCAGGGCAACCTACCGCGTACGGCAAGTCGCCTGGTTCCCCTGGCGCATGCATGTCGATAGAGGGCCCAGCGCGCTGGTCCGATTGACGTCGCGCTTCTCTTCGGCGCTCGATGCGAGTACGAGCGTCTTCTTGCTGTCGTTCGTGAAGAACTTAGCGTTGATCGCGGCGAGCTCGTGGATCCAATGACGCGGTGGAGTCGCTGTCGAGGTGGATCCGACGGGTCGGCGATCTTGGCCTTCGGGGCGGAGAGTGCACAGTGGTTGCACCCCCACCGGTCTTGTCGCCACCGGCTCGTGCCTGGCTGACTTGCCGCGGCTGCGGCGTGCTCGGCTGCCGTTGAGTGTCGCCGTTGGCGAAGCCGATGAGACTCTGAGTGGTGGCCCTCCAGTCGTCGACCTTGTCTGCCGTTGGAGGGTAGTCCAGGAGCAGTTGAGCTCGCGCCAAAGCTTCTGCTGTAGTGGCGGGTGGCGGTGGCGAACGGTGCGAGGAGCGGGATATGCTCGAACTTCTAACTATGTTAGAAGGAGCAGTATCCCGTCGAGGCGACCGTGCCTCGCTCGTGCCAGCATGTTGGCGTGCATGCTGGTCTTGAGCACTCCGAGATCCACCAGCTCGATCTTGGTCCAGCAAATGCATGGTACCGTGAGTACCATGACGCTACCGGTCCCGCGCCTCCTGAGATGGGCGCGGTGCATGTACGGACGCCGAGGTCTTGGAGTGCGCCCGGTCGTTGTGGGAGCCGGCTACGCTGCCGATGGGCTGCGCAGCCTTGTCCTTGGACCTGGCAGCACCGTGAGCTCCCTCGTCGACGCCCGTTCTTCTGCTGGCGTCTGCCCCATCCGCCGTTTGCTCCGGCGGTGGTGGGTTCGGCGCGGACGGAGCAGCCGCCTCCGAAGCCTTCTTCTTCGGTGGCATGTCGATGAAGATGATGAAGATCTAGCTCGTGTGAACGCCGGATCTGGTTCACACAACCTCGACGCCCCCTACCTGGCGCGCCAAAGAACCCGTAGCAAGCTGTATGAACTAGATGAAGACCTACGGGTTCCACCTCCTTGATCTTCAGGCTACTGTACGAGCTTCTCGCTACCAGCAAGCTTTGCGCCGCTACCATAGCCGCAAAGTTAACGCCAGAAGTATCGAGGAAGGCGACCTTGTTCTTCGACGTGTTCAGTCCGCCAAGAATTCCAACAAGTTGACGCCGAAGTGGGAAGGCCCTTACCGGGTGAAACGAGTCACTAGGCCTGGCGCTGTCCGCCTTGAGACCGAAGATAGCATTCCGGTGAGCAATTCCTGGAACATTGAGCATCTTCGTAAGTTTTACCCGTAAGGCGCGGTTGCCGGAACCTGTTCCGGCAACCACCTTTTGTACAAGTGTTGCCGCTGTTGCATGTAATCCTTTGTACAAAGCCGGGCGCAGACCCCGTGCATAAGTAAAGCTCATGTGCTCCCCACATCTTGTCAATTTCATGCATTCTATTTTTTTCATATGTGATCTGACACTTTGTGCAGCACCCACTCCCCGGTAAGCAATAACGAGCCGTAAGGCTCCATATCTTTATTTTCTCTTCTTTCTTTTTTCTCAAGGAAAGGAAGGTTCCCTCGCCCACAAGTTTGCCGGGGGGGAAAGGAGAAGATAATAGTATGGACCAGGCGTCGTTCAAGAAAGTTTCGCCTTACCGGGAAGCAAACAACAGAAAAGCTAAGTTGCCAAAGTTTGAGCAATCAGATTTTTTAAATTTTTAAGTTATCTCCCTTGAACGACCGCACTTTGTATGGAAAACCTATGCGCGGAGGAACCAACTCGTAGCTAGTTGCGCCCTTACTTTCTTTCGAGTCCGCTCAACAACTTAAGTGAGCTGCGACTAGTTGCGACAAGGTTTCTTGTCGGTAGCGGCACCACCAGCAGGCTGCTGACGTTCCGCACTCAGCGCTCGCGGCTAAGGTGCCTGCACCGGCAAGTTCCCTAAAAGCGTAGGGCAAAAACATACAAAGGGAGGAATCAAGTAAAGGGAATAACATTGCAATCATTACCCAGAATAGAGTTATATTACAAGGTAGCTTGTCGTGGCTCTAACAGATTGTTCTCATAACATGACCAGCAGCGACAAGAAAAGAAGAAAACGGGCGGTCTAGTCTACGCGATCGCCCTCAATCCTCTTGATCCCGCTCACCTTGTCCACAATGGGTGCGACAAGGGTCTTGAGCGCTTCCAGATCAGCATCCGGCGGCAGGGTCTTGAGGACGTTGGTGAGGTTGAGGCCCGGGTTGCGGAAGGCCACCTTCACCAACACCTTTTGAAGAGCTCCCGCGCAGATCTTGCGCGACTCGTCGGCCAGCTGCTTTGGGATCTTCTCCCGGAGTCGCTGGAGGGCCGTCGCCACGCCTTTGAAGAACAAGATGAGCTTGGCGCTGGGTTGGAGGTTCTCGTCGGAGGGATACCCGAGATCCTCCATCCCCAGCTGCGCCAGCTCCCTGTCAATGTCTACGGCAACATTCACGAGACCCTCCGTCCAGTGCTCCACATTCTCCCTAAAAGCATTCTGGGCGGCGGCAGCACTCGCCAGCAGCGCCTTGTCGGCCTTGATCTCCTCCTTCAAGGCCACCTCCTGCTCCCTGGCGCCGTCCAGCGTCTTGGTCAAAGTGGTCAGCTTCAACTCAAGATCTGCATTGGAGTCCTTGGCGGCGCTAAGCTCTTTGCCCTTCTCGGCGAGACGAACCTGCAGCTCTGAGTTGCTGCGGGCGTCCTTCTCCCGCTCACGCTTGAGCGCGGCAAGCTCCTCACCGCTCGCCTCGAGATCGGCCTCCAGCTGCGCCGCCTTCGTCTCCAGCTCCTTCTTGGCGGCCTCGGCGGCTGCGGCAGCATCCTCCGCTTGCTTGAGGGCTCCGCCGAATGTTCGCTCGCGCGCGGCAAGCTCCTCCTTGTGGGCGTCAAGGTTGACCTTCCGCTGCACCAGCTCGCCCTCCCATGCAGACAGCTTTTCAGCGGCAAGCCGCCGTTGCTCTTGGACTTCAGACTTCTCGAGGAGGAAGGCCTTCTGCTCCTCGGCGAGTTGCTCCTGCTCCTCTGCCAGGGACTGGAGAGCTTCCTGGTTGAGACTTCGGAGCTCCTCCGCGCGCTTCTCGATGTTAGCTCCTGCCTTCGCGACAAGCGCCTCGCAGGATTCCAGCTTGGCTTGTTGCGCGCGGTAGAGCGACAACAGCTTCTGCAGCAGCCGCTCCTCCTCAGGCTCGCTGCTGCTGCTGCTCGGCGCGTCAACCAGCGTCAGCCCAACGGAGGCGAGCACCTCTCTGTCGAAGCTCTCTCCTTCGACCGGCACCCTGGAGCTCGACGCCCAGGGAAGGTTGATGAAGACGCCATCGCCGACCTTCAAGTAGACGCCTGGCTGGGGCTCTTCAGAGCCTGACGCTGCGGTAGCGGCGGAGGGATCGGCGGTCGGTGTAGCGCCTGGCGCTCCTGCGGCCTCAGGGCTGTCAGTGCGATCGCCAGACCCCCCTCCTGCTTCTGCGGCGGCAGCTTTGGCGGCCTCTGCGCCGGCGGGATCGTCAGCACCGGCTGCTTCTTCGGTGGCAGCAGCGTCGTCGGCGGCAACCTCGGTCTCCATCGGCTCCGCAGCAGATGGGTCTGACGGCCAGAAAAGGGAGAAGAGTTAAGCAAATATCCAAAAAGAACATCAAAAGAAGAAGAACCCAAGGGAAGCTTTGAAGAGAAGATTACCTGTACCGGGTTCTGCAGTCGTGGTCTCCGCCGCCGGAGGGCCGCTGGTGTTGTCCCTTGCCGGAGAACTCTCCCTTGGCATTTCGGGGGCGGCCTCCGGACGCTCCTGGTGGGGCTGCTCTGCTCCTACACAAACCAACAGTCAGATGTCATCAAAGAAAGAGTATCCATGCGCGCCCAACAGCGGAAAGCAAACCATATACTTACGCTGGGGGCTGCTCTGGAGAACAGTTGCCGGGTCCGGCAAGGTTGTCTCGGACGCACCCCCTGCTGTCGCGGTGGGCTCGTCCTCGATGAAAATCACCGGGACCTTGGCTCTCTTCGCTGCTCTCTGGGCCAGAGTCCCGAAAAGGAATAAGTTCAGAGTAAAGCAAATGAGATAGAAGACAAAACAGCAAGAATTGAAGAACTGAAAGTACAACAAGAGAATCTTACTCTTCTTCTTCCTTGTCGGAGCTGAACGCGGAGAAGTCGAAGTCCGGCTCACGTCCGGCGCGAGGAGGCGGAGGAGTAGTTTCCCTTGGCCGCTTGGCGGGAACAGTGGCGGTGGTCTGAGACGACCCCGCACCGGCTGCCGCCGCGGCGCGAGAAGCGGCAGGAGCAGAAGCGGTGGTCCGGGTGGACCCCGCTCCAGTTGCCGCAGCAGCGTGAGGTGCTCCCGCAGCAACAGTGCTTGCCGCGATGGAGCGCGTCGCGCTGCGCGGCGGCTGTTGACTCGCCTGCCGCCCCGCTACGTCCCCGGCCTTGCGGAGACGCCTTCTTGGTGGGGATGGAGGCTCTGCTTGCGGCGAGCTGCCTGAAGATGAGGAGGAAGAGGAGTTGATCTCCAGCGAGCCGCTCGTATCCTTGGCAGGCTCGCTCGACTCGACGTTATGCCCAGCAAGCTCTTTCTCGCCGACGCGCTCCTCTCGCTCGGCACGGCTTGCCGCCTCTGCTGCATTTGCCTCCTCCATGGTGAAACCAAATTCGCCCGCGGCTGCGGCTGCCGCCGCCTCTTCCAGCCTAGTGGCGATGCGTGTCATCTCCGCATCGGTGGTGTCGCGGGTGAGGCTATCCTTTTCGTCGGAGCGGACCGGCACTTCTACCCAGCCGTCAAAGATCTCCTGCACGACGTCGTCTGCAGGCTCTTGCCAAGTTGGGACAATTCCATGTGAATCGCACAGCGGCATCATTGCACGGATGCGGTCGAGCGCGGAGTTATTGCACAGCGGAACGACACCCCCCGGCAACCTGAACACTTCGGGATGTTGAGGGTCGTACTTGAACAGCTCCTGGAGCATCGCGTTAAGCTCCAGAACAGTGAAGTTGAAGTTGAGGCCCGGACGCAGCCTCATGATATCTGCCGCATTCTTGAATTCCCAGGCGGGTCTCCCCCGTTCCTGCAGGGGGGCGATGCGGTGACGAAGAAAATCTGCGCCAACAGCGCCTACAGTGAGCCCGGCAAGCCTGAGGCGTAGGATCCGGGTGACGGCAATCTTCAGCCTATCATCTTCCGGGGCCACGTCACTCCAATCGCTGTCGCGTGCTACTGGGGCTTGGCGCCGGGCGGTAAACGGCCGCGGGTTCCCCTTGACAATCCAGCACCAGTCTGCTCTCCATTCCTCCCACTTGCCGCGGAACTCTCCCTCCAGATAAGTGTCCTTCTTGCCGGCCCTCGAGATTCAGGCGATTCCGCCGGATAAAGGCTCTCCTCTCTCTACTCGGGGCATAAAGAAGTGGCGAAAAAGGGCTACATTGGGATGGACTCCGACAAAGTTTTCGCAGAGATGTGCGAAAACTGCCATGGTCAGAACGGCATTGGGGGTGAAATCAAGGAGGTGGAACCCATAGGTGTTCATGATATCGCAGAAAAACTCAGAGAAAGGCATGCAGAGCCCGCAGTAGAAGAACAAGGCGAAGAAAGGATATCCGTTTGGAGCCATTTTCCAAGAGGCGGCTGGAAGTAACTTCGTGCGTGGATGCGCTCGCGTCTCCGTCGACCAGAAGAGGTAATAATTCTCCCTCAGCTCCCTCGCGGCGAGCTTGGGGGGGAAGATTGCCCGCTCCTTTCGCAGCGCCGCAAGCCGCTGCGCCTCGGTCGACTTCACAACCTTCCCCTTGTCGGCTCTCGGAGCCATGGCGGAAGTGGTGGAGGAGGTCGATGGCGTTGGTGGTGCTGGTAGCGATGGGGGGCGGGGCGCTGCTCTCTTTTAGCTTTGGAAAGACGAGGGGGCGGCGGAGATTTCCGAGATTGGAGTAGCAACCGGCGAATGGGCGAACTACCCCTGTTTCCCTTGCTTATAAAGGGGAAGGGGGCGGACGTTCCACATTTCCGAATAAAGAATCCACCCACGATCTCTCCCATGACGCCACATTCAATGCATGTCGTTCGGGGAGGGAGCGGTGGATACGGGGAGAGATACGGCGTAACCCAGGCCGCGCGTGCCCGTGCCCTGTTTTGGGCCTGGCCCAACATCGCTCGGCACCGTGTATGGCCCAGGCCCGGGGGCTCCTGTCGGTGTACTAGAGTAGGGGTACCCTAGTATCCCGAACTTGTGCACGGGCAGTCGCAGCATCCCGCGGCGAGGCTTGCCGGGTGACCGCCAAGATCCTTCGTGGTTCCTTTGGAGCCATTCAAGGATAGAGTATCCAAGCCAAGGAGACAAGACCCCGGCAAGAGGAGCTTGCCGGGAAGGCCAACCAAAGCAAGGCGTTTGAGGAGACAAGACCCCAGCAAGAGGAGCTTGCCGGGAAGGCCAACCAAGGCATCTCAAGGAACTTGCCGCGACGCGCCACGCGTCCCGGCAAGGCCCGGTGAGCGCCAAGCTCCCGGACGCGACAAGACAACAACCGCAGCAAGGCTCTGGCCGCGGCAAGCAACCACTCTGTGCCCGCGCTCCAGCACATCCACCAACGTGTCGCTCTGGGACCCTTCCAGGCGTACGTGGCGGGAGGCTGTGCAGCCAGCGGTGAGCGGTGGCAAGCGGCGCTGACAAGATAGCCATCGTGGCGAGCGGTGGCGTCCCTGACGGTCCCTTTTGCACTATTTAGGCGACGCAGACGGGCATTTAATGCCCTTGTCCCCTGCCATCAGGGTTAGGTATGATACACTGTAGCAGGTAGTTGTACCAACCGCAACACCTTTCCATTTTTACCGTTGTCTACGTTGCCACCTGTCGGTGACCCCTTGAGCATATAAAAGGAGGCCCATGTGCAACGTAGAAAGGGAGGAAGAGAACACTCAGGCTCGGTCTCGTTAGCTGCTGGAGTGTACTGTAGCACTCCATGCTCCCGAGCAAGAAGTCAATACAAACCACAAAGCAGGAGTAGGGTTTTACACATCCGTGCGGCCCGAACCTGGGTAAACCGCTCGTGTGCTTCGCCTCGATCCGCTCTTCGTGCGACCGCCGCCCCCGTCGAACCGAAAGGGACTCGGTTCGCCGGTCCCATAGCTGCACGTGGATCAGACCCCCGGCAGTGGGCTTTGAATTTCTTCATCGGCCGTATCCCATCCTCGCTGACCGTAGTCTGGCCAAGGCTCTCCTGATAAAGAGAGAGACTTTAGAGAATCCAGGATGTCGCCGAAGGGCGAGTGCTGAAAGATGTCCGCGGCGGTGAACTCCATTATCGGCGCCCAATCGAATTCGATCGGCAGGGGCGCGGGGGGGTTCGGAGTCCGGAGAGGAATCCGGGTCCTCGGAGTCACGGGTCATGCAGAGTGCGGGGCTGGCGTTCGGCTCGATCGCCTTTGAGATTGCAGCCCCCGAGGTGACGTCCAACCACTTATCCTCGATTGGCCCAATAGGCTCTGAATTAAGGGTCGGAACCGGTGCGTGTGCGGCCTCCATGGCACTGTTTGGTGGCAGAGCTAGATCATGCCCCTCGAGACAGTGCGGCGCGCTTGGCTGTGGCTCGAATCCGTCGAAGATCAATTCCCCGCGGATATCTGCCGTGTAGTTTAAGCTTCCAAACCTGACCTGATGGCCATGGGCGTAGCTTTCGATCTGCTCCAGGTGGCCAAGCGAATTGGCCCGCAGTGCGAAGCCGCCGAAGACGAAGATCAGTCCGGGGAGAAAAGTCTCATCCTGGACCGCATCGTTGTCGATGATCAAAGGAGCCATCGGGCCTAAAAGTGACGACACAGAGGAACTCTCAATGAAAGCACCAATGTCGGTGTCAAAACCGGCGGATCTCGGGTAGGGGGTTCCGAACTGTGCGTCTAGGCCGGATGGTAACAGGAGACAAGGGACACGAAGTTTTACCCAGGTTCGGGCCCTCTCGATGGAGGTAAAACCCTACTTCCTGCTTGATTAATATTGATGATATGGGTAGTACAAGAGTAGATCTACCACAAGATGAAGGAGGCTAAACCCTAGAAGCTAGCCTATGGTACGATTGTTGTATGATGAAGTTGTCCTACGGACTAGAACCCTCCGGTTTATATAGACACCAGATAGGGTTAGGGTTACACAAAGTCGGTTACAATGGTAGGAGATCTTGAATATCCGCATCGCCAAGCTTGCCTTCCACGCCAAGGAAAGTCCCATCCAGACACGGGACGAAGTCTTCAATCTTGTATCTTCATAGTACAGGAGTCCGACTGAAGGTATAGTCCGGCTACCCAGACACCCCCTAATCCAGGACTCCCTCAGGGACCATTATATAACTGAGCTATTGAATGACTCATGCCGGTTTATATCACATTCAAATACGGAGAATCTCAAGACAAATCCTCGAGTCGCCTTGAGACTCGGGAGCTACGATGACATGACTCAGTAAATGATTGCCAGTTTAAAGTAGATTCAAGAACTCCGGGTTATTGGAGGGAAAAATAACCTGATCCCGGAGGCTGCCATTATATTGATGCAAATTTAAAGGCCGTCAGAAAATTTTTGACTCAAAATGAAGATTCTGGTTTAAAATCCAGTTCAAGGGAAATATGCCTCCCACAAAGCTTTGAAGCTATCAATATCCGGTTTGAAATTCCGGTTCAAAAAGAATTCATCTCTCACAAGTTCGAGTTCTCAAAAAAATTAAAGGTTGCCAAAGAGAACTTGCTGCCATGATGCGCGGTTCAAACATAGGTATCCTGCCTTATTGGCTTGTCACTTCCTATGATCACTTGGTGGCTTCCTGCTCATTGAGCATAGCTGTGAATAGCCCTCTTGATCCGGCTTATACGCCACGCTTACGAATCACTTGGGGGCTTCCTACTCATTGAGCATAGCTGTGAATATCCCTCTTGATCCGGCTTCTACGCCATGCTTACAAAACACTTGGGGGCTTCCTGCTCAAACATAGGTGTATTCACCAAAGAAAACATAGCGTTACTACCCTCGCGACTGGCTTGGAACACCAGGTGTATTCACCAAAGTTTCTGGGTTATCTGTTCAAACATAGGTGTATTCACCAAAGAGGACATAACCTTTTGGCGTGGAATGCCATGTGTATTCACCAAAACTTTCCGGGTTATCCTGCTTTGTAGAATCCGCCACTTCGCCCGGGTAATCCCGGAATGACCCGCCGAACTCTTGACGGTCAATCTTATATAGACCCTAAACTTGTCAATGTTAAAACGGCGGTCATGTGAGGCCTGGTTCACAAAGTGTAAAAGGTTAACTCGGTGGTTTGGCGGCCCATGAAAGCCTTGGAGATTTAGGCTTGGCGACCTATGAAAGCCTTGTTTTTCTTAATTTGACTCATTCTCTTTTTCTGAGCATTTTTTGGATTCATATATTTACGCCATATTAACATATGGATTGAGACAATTCAGGCCATGTAGCCTTCATCTCTATGGCTCATATTTGAGAATATATGGAGTTTATTAACCCGACCTAGTTATGGACTTTAAGTCGCGAGTATCATTTGGATTGCGCAATTGGGATTATGCGCTTATAAATTATTGGATTATTACCCTCACTGGATGTGGCGTTGTAAGCCGGCAATTTGAGCAAATTCCTCAAGGTATGTTTTTAAGTCATTAGATGAATATGCTAGGTTTGATAACCCGCCCTGGATTTGGACGTTAAGTTGCCAGTATATTTTGGATCGCACTATTGAAATCATGCGCTTATAAATCATTGGATTATTGCCCTCGTTGGAATGTAAGCCAGCAGTATGAGCCAATTCTACAGGTATGTTTTCCTGGTTATATAAATATGCGAGTTTTGATAACCCGCTCTGGCTTTTGACGTTAAGTCGTCAGTATGTTTAGGCTTGAATGGCCTTAATGCTAGTCTTTTCCATAATTGCATAGGACTATATTATGTCTGGGTTGTTACCCGCCATGGATTTTGACGTTAAGTCGCTAGGGTATATGTTGTTTAAACTCTGTGTAGGATTTGCAGAGCTATGACTTACATAAATGATTAAGTTCAAGCCCATCATCAAAAATTGAAATTGGTGTTTCAAAAGGGTTATCAATTATTGATTTTCACAAAGGCTATAAGCCGCCGGGTTACAAAAATCACGGATTACAATGGATGCACATTGCCATCGGCCAAGATCCACTGAGTATTTAAACTCCGGATTTATTTCTCAATCAATAAGGTATTCAAATCTTTAATAGCCAAACTTGGCTGGGTTGTCATGATGATATTGAATGATTGAGGTTTTCATACCGGATTATATTATTCAAATCTTAAATAGCCAACATGGCTAGGATTTTTACTATGGTTATAAATAACCAGTATTATGATTAAGGTTTTCAAAGTCGCTTCAGCGAAATGGCTATTATTTATCAATGGCTATGATTTATTCTACAATGGAAGGAATAGTCCCGAGTCGCTGCAGGCTTACGACCCGGCGCTTGGGGGCTACATTATTCAAGTTGAGATTACATCAAATATGCAAGTCTCATGTCACTGCCAGCATGCACCATGGCACTTGGGGGCTAATGCAAAGTCATTTTTTTGCACATTTTATTGAAGACTCGACTCATCACATTGTAATGAGCCGGCCCTTGGGGGCTACCAATTGCTCCTGTCAAAAATTCAAAGTACACAAGCTTTAATCCATTATATTGAAGGGTCCATTGCTAAGTTGGTAGAGCACAAGACTCTTAACCTTGTGGACGTGGGTTCAAGCCCCATGGTGGGGGTTACATCATATGATGTTATTTTCAATGAAGTATATATAAAGTCCCACCTCAGTATTATCTTACTAAGCCGGCACTTGGGGGCTACACGCCGCTGCTCAGGTCTACATGATCATATCTACAAAGTCCCTGCTCATTATTGCATAATGACCCGGCCCTTGGGGGCTACACTGGTTGAAGTTTTTATGAGCAAAAGGAAATTACAAGTCCCAGGTTGCTGCAAGCACAACAACCCAACACTTGGGGGCTACATATGTGGAATATTCAGTTTTGACTAGTGACTGAGATGAACAACTTCGATTTCTTCAAGGTTGCAACATTTATATTGAAGCAAGTCTTAAGATGTTACTACACTCCCTTCTTAAGACTTGGGGGCTATAAGTGATATGCATATAAGAGAGGTACATTTTCAAGCTTGATGTTAGCAACAATTATGACCTGGTGCCATCAATATTTACAAACCGGCAATTTTGGCAATGATAAACCGGCAAGTTCTACATCTTCAAGCCGGCTGAAAATCAGATGAGTATATCTTGAGCCCAAGATTATTATTAAGCCGGAACTTTGGAAACTGACTCAAATGAATTATTTCTTATAATATTTCTCTACAAGAGACCAATGTTAGCAAATTTATTATGAAGCTGGCCTATTGACCCGGATTTTTTAGAAGAAGTGCCCAGATTTTTTGCATTGGCAAAGTTTGAACATATCTGCTAAAGGAGATTTGTTATGAAATCTTGGACACACATGCAGGAGGAAAAAACAAGGACTTAAGGATGATCAGGTGCTGGCTCAGCAGAAATTTTAACCCGGAGCACATCCTGTCAAATTTGTTCTTGTGTTTATGTTGCAGGATTTGTTTAACATGGATAAATCCAAATTAAACTGGGGGCTAATGTCGGGGATATACCCCGCGGTATTGACTCGGATAGGACTTGGCGTTTCATTGGTAACCCACCGGAGGATTGGTGATTCATGAGTCTGGTGGCTCACTACTCGAACGACTCACGAGCCTGACGACTCATTGATGGCCCCGACGGTGGGTCGGATAGAGGACTAGGCCCACGGCCTAGAAGGCCGGCTCATGTCATGGTGGACCGTCTTAAGAGGAAAGGAATAAGGAATATTCTCCTATGAAGGAAGCAAGACTAGGACCCCACTTGTAATAGAGTAATCCTAATCCTACTAGGACTAGTCATGTAACCCGCCCCTTCAACTTATATAAGGAGGGGCAGGGCACCCCAAGAGGGGAGAGAAATAATCTTGAAGGCTAGACACAACTAGAGGAGAGCCTGTTTATGCGGCAACTCCCTCATGAGCATAATGAGACCTAGCCACAAACAACATGTAGGGCTATTACCGGATGATGTTTCCCGGGGCCCGAAGCTGTCTAAATCCTTGTCTTCTGTGTTGATCCGTCTTGCGTCTCTCATCATGATCAACCCCTCTCAAGCTACCACATAGATGCGTTGGCCTCACGACTAAGTCCTCACACTAGGACATCTACCATGACAAATCCATGACAGAGTGGTTTTACATGGTTGATGTCCCGCTACCGGAACCAGTCCGACGCGGGCTTCCCGAATTCTCTAGCGCTCCTTTGAAGAAAAGCCTTAACTGGCGTCCCCGGAGTCGCCGGGAGGAGGATAGTGCGGAAGTAACAATATTCGTTGTCAAGGTCAAGCTCTTAGTCCACGCCAAACTTACAATGGCCGAGGTCATGGCCATCATGATGAGAAGGTGCTTCCAACCCCTACAGTCCTGGGTAACTCCCTTATGGTTTTACAACGGGGAGGATGACGCATCACGAGGCAGTTGTAAAGGTCCGGCTACTACAGCCGAACTCGCCACAATTCTTGCTGATCTATACAAGGGCGAAAAAGATGACTTCCTCCTTTTAAACTGTCGAGAGAGTTACTCCATGTACTATCCCGTCGAATGGGTAAGATTTCTGATCACCAGTATGGTTTTTGCCACCATACTGACCTGCTTACGAGTTTGATCTTTTATTATCATGGATAAGTCATGGAGGCAGATGACCGAGGACGTTTACTATCCGGTCCCGCAACCAGAGAACTATATCCGTGAAGAAGATCCCTATTTCCGCGAGGATCCAGAGATATATATTGAGTTTGATGATGGGGTATTTTATCAGGCGAGCCTTGATGGTTCAGAGGTGGCAATTATAGCCGACTACCCCCGTCCCTACCCGCCCTACTCCATCATAAGCTTTTAAAGATTCCCTTTATAGAGAAAACCCAGCACACTATAATATCCCTTATACTTAAAATGCATTTTGTAGGTCGGCGTGCTGCAAGCCGTACTCCTTTAAGGGCGGCGCAGGCGCAGGATAGCCGTTTGAAATGGAAGAAGACCAGAAGCAATACGGAACTCCCACGGTCTTCAAAGAGGTAAAACCCACAAAGTACATACCTACGCGTGGGTTAGGAATACTAAGATTCCCTCCTCCCGTGATCCAGGAGGAGTATGTGTCAGACGGTGGGAAAGTGCCCTACAAGCAGTATGGCAGCCAATATGGCGCCGAATTCTTCAACTAGGACAAAGGCAGACGCAGTGCCAATGCCACCACCTTAAGAGGATTCGGATGACGTGTCTGTTACAAATTCAGAGGTGAAAGCGTAATGAACCATCGCCATCTGAAAGAAGCCCTGCATGCTCTAGCCTTTTCCGAACAGGAGTTCGCATCACTTAATATGACGCCTATATTCGGGCTGCTCGTGATGGACTGGTTGGAGTTACCAAGTTGTTCTCCAAAAATAACCAGGTAAATTTGTTCATTTTGGATATACATATACCAGTAGCCCCTGAGACTTGAAGCGGTGAAACTAACCGTTTTAAGGATCAATATATCCTGCAAACGCTTAAAGAGAAGAATGCTTCACTGTCCCAGGAGCTAGAAGCAAGCTAAACACAACTTGAAGCCGCGGCTGCCGAACAGGTGGAGACAAAAAAGGCGTTGCGAAAAGAAAAATGCAAGGTTGGAAAAGACCAACAAACTGAAGAAATAGACGGCTTAGAGGCTCAACTATTGGCCGCTCAAAAAGAGAATGAAAGGCTGAAGCACGGCATGTTCAGTATGTCTTTATTTGAAATCATCATATGAGCATGTGTATAGCCCATAATGCAGGATAACTTAGCTTTCTGGCTGCAGGTCTAATAACTGGTCGGCCAGGTGAAGAAATATCCAGACATCAGGGTGATGTGCTGAAAGAGCTGACTATGGTGCATGAGTGGGCCTAGAAAGCTATGAGGAATATGATCAAGGCTCTATGGTTGCGGCACTCATCCGGAAAGCATGGAGGGCTTGGCAGACCTGTTTAAAGGTGTTGGGCGCCGCTTTGAGCTGTGGATGACGTCAGTCTGCCGTGAAGGCGCACGAGAAGCCTGGGCTATGGTGAAGACACGCTTCACCAAGCTTGATCTGAACCATATGGCCCGAGTCGGAACAAGAGGGTTGGATGGAAAAGAGATTCCGGTTAACTTGGTATATGACCAAGTAGCAGTTGCTGCCAAATATTCTTAGCAGGACCGCAAATTAGATAGCATGTTAGATGGCGTAGAGGAGGAAGAGACATCCAATGCGTTGTAATAGAGTACTTTATCGGTTCCTCTTATCATCCGAACATACCAAAATTTTGTCATCGCGGGCCATCGGCTTTTACCTCCAAACCGTAAAGGTGGGGTGCTTCCGGATACTATAGTAAAATGTGGAAAACATTATTTATGTCCGGAAACTAGGCACTCTGGTCATAGTGCTCAAACAGACAAAATGGTGTTCAGGAAAATATGTTATATTACTTTATACGGTAAGAAACATCTTCCAAGGAAAATAGTTCCGTTAATGGTTCCTTTCCTTGGGTCAGCGGGTTTGATTACGCCAGCCTAGGCTTCGGTTCGAATTATGGGGAGCCTATCCCATATGATGAAAATAGTTGCAAAAATACGATTAATTCATCATTTACTCTGCCGACCAATCATTCCCTTAAGAACGCTAGCTTTCGGCTTCACCCAGTCTGAGGTATAGTTCTGGATTACCCGGTTGTAACAATCACACAGGTGCTCCCTTTATGCCCTAGCCAAACAATCGGGAACGTAGGGATACACACAGGAGCGAAGCAACCCAGCTTGGCAAAAACTTAAGTCATAGAGGTGCATATAATGGCAAAGGAGTACATGAATCAGACAACATAGCCAACAAGGGCTCGCAACTGTTAATATCAGGCTTCACTAGAGAAGCCCCCAGTCTTTTTTGAGGGTGCGAACATTTAATGATGTGCACCCTGTTCGGAAGAACCGAATACAGTATGGGCAAATTATAAAAAAAAACTAAGAAAAGAAAATAAGAAACAAATAAAAAAGAGAAAAGAGATGAGAAGTACATGGCCGAGTTTTATGCGTAGAATCTTCAGAGTCGGGTGGCATTCCATGGGTTTGGCTTGAGGCGGTTATCGGACACATTGCGCAGGCGATAGGCTCCTCCTGTGAGAACTTCATCGATAATGAAAGGGCCCTCCCATTTTGGTTTGCGCTTGTCCTTCTTTTTCTCTGGGAGGCGCAGAACAAGTTCGCCGACGTTGTAAGTCTTGGCCCGCACTTCCCTACTTTGATATTGCCGAGCCTGTTGCTGATAGAATGTGGAACGAGCCCGTGCTACATGGCGCTCCTCTTCAAGGTCGTCCAAGTCATCCTGCCGATCAAGTTCGGCTTCTCTTTCTTCGTACATGCGCACTCGAGGTGAGTCATGAATAATGTCGCAGGGGAAGACTGCCTCTGCGCCGTACACCATGAAGAAAGGTGTGTATCCGGTCGTGCGATTAGGCGTGGTCCGCAGCCACCACAGTACGGAATCGAGTTCCTCAACCCAGTGCTTGTCTGATAGTTGCATGGATCGCACTAGTCTGGGCTTGATGCCCCTCATTATCAAGCCATTAGCTCGTTCGACCTGACCATTTGTTTGAGGGTGATATACGGAGGCATAATCGAGCTTAATACCCAAATTAGTGCACCAAGTTTTCACCTCATCGGCCGTAAAGTTAGAGCCATTATCAGTAATAATAATGGGTGGGACACCATAACGGTGTACGACACCGGATATAAAGTCGATCACTGGTCTGGCCTCAGCCGTTTTGACTGGTTTGGCCTCTATCCACTTAGTGAACTTGTCGACCATAACCAGCAAATATTTCTTCTTATGGCTTCGCCCTTTAAGGAGTCTGACCATATCTAGCCCCCAGACCGTGAAAGGCCAAGCAATGGGGATTGTTTGTAGGTCAGTGGGCGGCATATGGCTTTGATTAGCAAAAATCTGGCATCCAATGCAGCGCTGTACAAGGTCCTGTGCATCCGCTCGGGCCGTGGGCCAAAAGAAACATGTACGGAAGGCCTTACTTACAAGGGCCCGAGCTGCGGCATGATGGCCGCCAAGGCCAGCGGGTATTTTAGCCAAGAGCTGTCGTCCCTCTTCTTCAAAGATACATCTTTGAAGGACTCCGATAGTACTTTTCTTGTAGAGTTCTCCTTCATGAATTTTGTAGGCTTTCGAGCGTCGAACAATATGACGTGCCTCGTTCTGGTCATCGGGAAGCTCTTGCCTATTAAGGTAGGCCAGGAAAGGTTCTGTCCATGGAGCAATGACTGCCATAATAACGTAGGCGGAAGGGGTTACTTCAGTACGCAAACCTCCGATGATATCGGAATTGTGTTCGGCTTCTAATGGTATGTTTGGCGCCATACTAGGATGTCCGCTCTCGTCCTGCCATACCACGGATTGCTTGAAGAGCCTTTCCACAAAGGTATTTGGCGGGACGGGGTCGCGTTTGGCGCCCATTCGAGCAAGGACGCCAGCTGCCTAGTTACTTTCCCTTGCCACTTGGTGGAACTCGAATCCTTCAAACTGAGCTGATATGTTGATTACGGCGTTTCCGTATGCGGCCATCTTTTGGTCCTTCGCATCGAATTCTCTGTTTACCTGGGATATTGCAAGGTTTGAATCCCTGCGCACCTCTAGGCATTGTATGCCCATGGAAGAAGCCATGCGGAGGCCGTGTAACAATGCTTCGTATTCGGCCGCATTATTGGAGTCCGTATACATGATTTGTAGTACGTAGCGTACTGTATCCCCGGTGGGGGATGTGAGGACAATGCCAGCCCCCAGCCCGGCCAACATCTTAGAGCCGTCAAAGTGCATTATCCAGTTGGAGTATGCACTGTAATCTTTGGGTTGTTCGGCCTCCATCCACTCGATGATGAAATCGGCCAGCACCTGAGATTTAATAGCTCGGTGTGGCTTGTATGTTATTTCAAATGGTAGGAGCTCGATCGCCCACTTGGCTATACGTCCTGTGGCGTCCCGATTATTTATGATGTTGTTAAGTGGAACTTCAGAGAGCACTATAATCGAACACTCTTAAAAGTAGTGTCGTAACTTCCGGGATGCCATGAAGACTGTGTATGCTATCTTCTGATAGTGCGGTATCAAGACTTGCATGGTGTGAGAACTGTTGACACATAGTAAACTGGTTTTTGAAGTGGGAACTTGTATCCATCTTCCTTTCGTTCGATGATGAGTACTGCGCTTACCACCTGGTGGGTTGCGGCTATGTAGGGCAACATGGGCTCGCCCATGCTTGGCGCGGCAAGGATTGGGTTACTTGCTAGCAAGGTCTTTATTTCTTCAAATCCGGCCGTAGCCGTGTCTGTCCACTCGAAATGGTCAGTGCATCGGAGAAATCTATAGAGCGGTAACGCTTTTTCTCCTAGCCTGGAGATGAAATGACTCAGAGCAGCCATGCATCCCGCTAGCTTCTGGACCTGCTTCAAGTCTGTTGGTATTGCCAGTTGTGGTAGGGCTCGGATTTTTGCTGGGTTTGCTTCGATTCCTCTGTTGGAGACGATGAACTTGAGTAATTTTCCAGCTGGGATACCGAACACACATTTTTCCAGATTAAGCCGTATAACGTATGTTCGAGGTTGTCAAACATGAGGCGTAGATCGTTGATCAGTGATTTGACGTGTTTGGTCTTGACGACCACATCGTCCACGTATGCCTCCACAGTTTTGCTTATTTGTTTTTTTAGACATGTTTGAATCATGCATTGGTAAGTGGCGCCAGCATTCTTAAGCCCAAAGGGCATTGTGTACAAGCAAAAGGGTCCATATGGTGTAATGAAGGCCGTTGCGGCCTGATCAGACTCCTTCATCTTAATCTGATGGTATCCGGAGTAAGCATCGAGGAAACACATTGAGTCGTGTCCTGCGGTTGCATCAATTATCTGGTCGATGTGGGGTAATGGGAAGGGGTCTTTAGGGAAAGCCTTATTAAGGTCTTTAAAATCGACACAAAGGCACTAGGACATGTCCTTCTTGGGCACCATGTGTTGGAAATATGCCCTAGAGGCAATAATAAAAGTATTATTATTATATTTCCTTGTTCATGATAATCGTTTATTATCCATGCTAGAATTGTATTGATAGGAAACTCAGATACATGTGTAGATACATAGACAACACCATGTCCCTAGTAAGCCTCTAGTTGACTAGCTCGTTAATCAATAGATGGTTACGGTTTCCTGACCATGGACATTGGATGTCGTTGATAACGGGATCACATCATTAGGAGAATGATGTGATGGACAAGACCCAATCCTAAGCCTAGCACAAGATCATGTAGTTCGTATGCTAAAGCTTTTCTAATGTCAAGTATCATTTCCTTAGACCATGAGATTGTGCAACTCCCGGATACCGTAGGAGTGCTTTGGGTGTGCCAAACGTCACAACGTAACTGGGTGGCTATAAAGGAACACTACGGGTATCTCTGAAAGTGTCTGTTGGGTAGGCACGAATCGAGATTGGGATTTGTCACTCCGTGTAAACGGAGAGGTATCTCTGGGCCCACTCGGTAGGACATCATCATAATGTGCACAATGTGACCAAGGGGTTGATCACGGGATGATGTGTTACGGAACGAGTAAAGAGACTTGCCGGTAACGAGATTGAACAAGGTATCGGTATACCGACGATCGAATCTCGGGCAAGTACCATACCGCTAGACAAAGGGAATTGTATACGGGATTGATTGAGTCCTTGACATCGTGGTTCATCCGATGAGATCATCGTGGAACATGTGGGAGCCAACATGGGTATCCAGATCCCACTGTTGGTTATTGACCGGAGAGCATCTCGGTCATGACTACATGTCTCCCGAACCCGTAGGGTCTACACACTTAAGGTTCGATGACGCTAGGGTTATAAAGGAAGCTTGTATGTGGTTACCGAATGTTGTTCGGAGTCCCGGATGAGATCCCGGACGTCACGAGGAGTTCCGGAATGGTCCGGAGGTAAAGATTTATATATAGGAAGTCCTATTTCGGCCATCGGGACAAGTTTCGGGGTCATCGGTATTGTACCGGGACCACCGGAAGGGTCCCGGGGGCCCACCGGGTGGGGCCACCTGCCCCGGGGGCCACATGGGCTGTAGGGGGTGCGCCTTGGCCTACATGGGCCAAGGGCACCAGCCCCTAGAGGCCCATGCACCAAGATATAGGAAAAAGGGGAGAGTCCTAAAGGGGGAAGGCACCTCCGAGGTGCCTTGGGGAGGATGGACTCCTCCCCCCCTCTTAGCCGCACCCCTTCCTTGGAGGAAGGGGCAAGGCTGTGCCTCCCCCCTCTCCCCTGCCCCTATATATAGTGGAGGGGAGGGAGGGCATCCATACCTGAGCCCTTGGCGCCTCCCTCCCTCCCGTGACACCTCCTCCTCTCCCGTAGGTGCTTGGCGAAGCCCTGCAGGATTGCCACGCTCCTCCATCACCACCACGCCGTTGTGCTGCTGCTAGATGGAGTCGTCCTCAACCTCTCCCTCTCTCCTTGCTGGATCAAGGCGTGGGAGACATCGTCGAGCTGTACGTGTGTTGAACGCGGAGGTGTCGTCCGTTCGGCACTAGGATCATCGGTGATCTGAATCACGACGAGTACGACTCCATCAACCCCGTTCACTTGAACGCTTCCGCTTAGCGATCTACAAGGGTATGTAGATGCACTCTCCTTTCTACTCGTTGCTGGTCTCTCCATAGATAGATCTTGGTGATACGTAGGAAAATTTTTGAATTTCTGCTACGTTACCCAACAGTGGCATCATGAGCTAGGTCTATTGCGTAGATTCTTTGCACGAGTAGAACACAAAGTAGTTGTGGGCGTCGATATTGTTCAATATGCTTGCCGTTACTAGTCTTATCTTGATTCGGCGTCATCGTGGGATGAAGCGTCCCGGACCAACCTTACACGTACGCTTACGTGAGACCGGTTCCACCGACAAACATGCACTAGTTGCATAAGGTGGCTGGCGGGTGTCTGTCTCTCCCACTTTAGTCGGATCGGATTCGATGAAAAGGGTCCTTATGAAGGGTAAATAGCAATTGGCATATCACGTTGTGGTTCATGCATAGGTAAGAAACGTTCTTGCTAGAAACCCATAGCAGCCACGTAAAACATGCAAGCAACAATTAGAGGACGTCTAACTTGTTTTTGCAGGGTATGCTATGTGATGTGATATGGCCAAAAAGGATGTGATGAATGATATATGTGATGTATGAGATTGATCATGTTCTTGTAATAGGAATCACGACTTGCATGTCGATGAGTATGACAACCGGCAGGAGCCATAGGAGTTGTCTTTATTTATTTGTGACCTGCGTGTCAACTTAAACGTCATGTAATTACTTTACTTTATTGCTAACCGTTAGCCATAGTAGTAGAAGTAATAGTTGGCGAGGCAACTTCATGAAGACACGATGATGGAGATCATGATGATGGAGATCATGGTGTCATGCCGGTGACGATGATGATCATGGAGCCCCGAAGATGGAGATCAAAAGGAGCAAAGTGATGATGGCCATATCATGTCACTATTTGATTGCATGTGATGTTTATCATGTTTATACATCTTATTTGCTTAGAACGACGGTAGTAAATAAGATGATCCCTTACAACAATTTCAAGAAGTGTTCTCCCCTAACTGTGCACCGTTGCGACAGTTCGTTGTTTCAAAACATCACATGATGATCGGGTGTTTTATTCAGACGTTCAAATACAACGGGTGTTGACGAGCCTAGCATGTACAGACATGGCCTCGGAACACACGCGAAACACTTAGGGTTAACTTGACGAGCCTAGCATGTACAGACATGGCCTCGGAACACGGAGACCGAAAGGTCGAACATGAGTCGTATAGAAGATACGATCAACATGAAGATGTTCACCGATGATGACTAGTCCGTCTCACGTGATGATCGGACACAGCCTAGTTTGACTCGGATCATGTAATCACTTAGATGACTAGAGGGATGTCTATCTGAGTGGGAGTTCATAAGATGAACTTAATTATCCTGAACATAGTCAAAAGGTTTTTGCAAATTATGTCGTAGCTCACGCTATAGTTCTACTGTTTAGATATGTTCCTAGAGAAAAATTAGTTGAAAGTTGATAGTAGCAATTATGCGGACTAGGTCCGTAAACTGAGGATTGTCCTCATTGCTTCATAGAAGGCTTATGTCCTTAATGCACCGCTCAGTGTGCTGAACCTCGAACGTTGTCTGTGGTTGTTGCGAACATCTGACATACACGTTTTGATAACTACGTGATAGTTCAGTTAAACGGTTTAGGGTTGAGGTACCAAAGACGTTTTTGAAACATCGCGAAACATGTGAGATGTTTTGAGGGCTGAAATTGGGATTTCAGGCTCGTGCCCATGTCAAGAGGTATAAGACCTCCGATGACTTTCTTAACCTGCAAACTAAGGAGAAAAGCTCAATTGTTGAGCTTGTGCTCAGATTGTCTGAGTACAACAATCATTTGAATCGAGTGGGAGTTGATCTTCCAGATAAGACAGTGATGGTTCTCCAAAGTCATTGCCACCAAGATGTTAGAGCTTCGTGATGAACTATAACATATCAAGGATAGATATGATGATCCTTGAGGTATTTGCGATGTTTGACACCGCGAAAGTAGAAATCAAGAAGGAGCATCAATTGTTGATGGTTGGTGAAACCACTAGTTTCAAAAAGGGCAAGGGCAAGAAGGGATACTTCATGAAACGGCAAATCAGTTGCTGCACCAGTGAAGAAACCCGAGGTAAAACCCAAACCCGAGACTAAGTGCTTCTGTAATAAGGGGAACAACCACTAGAGCAGAATTACCCTAGATACTTGGTAGATAAGAAGGCTGGCAAGGTCGATAGAAGTATATTGGATATACATTGTGTTAATGTGTACTTTGCTAGTACTCCTAGTAGCACCAGGGTATTAGATACCGGTTCGGTTGCTAAGTGTTAGTAACTCGAAACAAAAGGCTATGGAATAAACGGAGACTAGCTAAAGGTGAGCTGACGATATGTGTTGGAAGTTTTTCCAAGCTTGATATGATCAAGCATCGCACGCTCCTTCTACCAAAGAGATTGGTGTTAAACCTAAATAATTGTTATTTGGTGTTTGCGTTGAGCATAGACATGATTGGATTACGTCTATCGCAATACGGTTATTCATTTAAGGAGAATAATGGTTACTCTGTTTATTTGAATAATACCTTCAATGGTCTTACACCTAAAATGAATGGTTTATTAAATCTCGATCGTAGTGATACACATGTTCATGCCAAAAGATAGTAATGATAGTACCACCTACTTGTGGCACTGCCACGTAAGTCATATCGGTATAAAACGCATGAAGAAGCTCCATATTGATGGATCTTTGGGCTCACTCGTTTTTGAAAAGTTTGAGACATGCGAACCATGTCTATTGGTGTATATGCATGAAGAAACTCCATGCAAATGGACCGTTTTAACTCACTTGATTTTGAATCACTTGGGACATGCAAATCATACCACATGGGCAAGATGACTGAAAAGCCTCATTTTCAGTAAGATGGAACAAGATAGCAACTTGTTGGAAGTAAGACATTTTGATGTGTGCAGTCCAATGAGTGCTGAGGCATACAGTGAATATCGTTATGTTCTTACTTCATAGATGATTCGAGTAGATGTTGAGTATATTTACTTGATGAATCACGAGTCTGAATTATTGAAAGGTTCAAGTAATTTCAGTGTGAAGTTGAAAGATCATCGTGACAAGAGGATAAAAGATCTATGATATGATCATAGAGATGAATATCTGAGTTACGAGTTTTGGCACACAATTAAGACATTGTGGAAAATGTTTCACAATTAATACCGCCTGGAACACCATAGTGTGATGGTGTGTCCGAACATCATAGTTGCACCCTATTGGATATGGTGCGTACCATGATGTCTCTTATCGAATTACCACTATCGTTCATGGGTTAGGCATTAGAGACAACCACATTCACTTTAAATAGGGCACCACGTAATTCCGATGAGATGACACCGTATGAATTATGGTTTAGAGAAACCTAAGTTGTCGTTTCTTAAAAGTTTGGGGCTGCGACGCTTATATGAAAAAGTTTCAGGTTGATAAGCTCGAACCCAAAGCGGATAAAATGCATCTTCATAGGAAACCCAAAACAGTTGGGTATACCTCCTAATTCAGATCCGAAAGCAATATGGATTGTTTCTAGAATCGGGTCCTTTCTCGAGGAAAAGTTTCTCTCGAAAAGTTGAGTGGGAGGATGGTGGAGACTTGATGAGGTTATTGAACCGTCACTTCAACAAGTGTGTAGCAGGGCACAGGAAGTTGTTCCTGTGGCACGTACACCAACTGAAGTGGAAGCTTATGATAGTGATCATGAAACTTCGGATCGAGTCACTACCAAACCTCGTGGGATGACAAGGATGCGTACTACTTCAGAGTGGTACGTAATCTTGTTTTGGAAGTCATGTTGCTAGACAACAATGAACCTACGAGCTATGGAGAAGCGATGGTGGGCCCGGATTCCGATAAATGGCTCAAGGCCATAAAACCCGAGAGAGGATCCATGTATGAAAACAAAGTGTAGACTTTGGAAGAACTACTTGATGGTCGTAAGGCTGTTAGGTACATATGGATTTTGAAAGGAAGACAGACAATGATGGTAAGTGTCACCATTGAGAAAGCTCGACTTGTCGTTAAGATGTTTTTCGACAAGTTCAAGGAGTTGACTACGATGAGACTTTCTCACTCGTAGCGATGCTAAGAGTCTGTTGGAATTATATTAGCAATTACTGCATTATTTATGAAATCTTGCAGATAGGATGTCAAAACATTGTTTCCTCGACGATTCTTGAGGAAAGGTTGTATGTGATACAACCGGAAGATTTTGTCTATCCTGAAATATGCTAATAAGTATGCAAAGCTCCAGCAATCCTTCTGACGACTGGAGTGAGCATCTCGGAGTTGGAATGTATGTTTTGATGATGATCAAAGATTTTGGGTGTATACAAAGTTTATGAGAATCTTGTATTTCCAAAGAAGTGAGTGGGAGCACTATAGAATTTCTGATGAGTATATGTTGTTGACATATTAATAATTAGAAATGACGTAGAATTTCCGGAAAGCATATAGGGTTATTTGGAAACTGTTTTCAATGGAAAACCTGGATTAAGCTACTTGAACATTGAGCATCAAGATCTATAAGGATAGATCAAAACGCTTAATAGTACTTTCAAATGAGCACATGCCTTGACGTGATCTTGAAGGTGTTCAAGATGGATCAGTCAAAGAAGGAGTTCTTGCCTGAGTTGTAAGGTATGAAGTTAAGACTTAAAGCTCGACCATGGCAGAATAGAGAGAAAGGAACGAAGGTCGTCCCCTATGCTTAAGACATAGGCTCTACAGTATGCTATGCTGTGTACCGCACCTGAAGTGTGCTTTACCATGAGTCAGTCAAGGGGTACAAGAGTGATCCAAGAATGGATCACAGGACAGCGGTCAAAGTTATCCTTAGTAACTAGTGGACTAAGGAATTTTCTCAATTATGGAGGTGGTAAAAGAGTTCGACGTAAAGGGTTACGTCGATGCAAGCTTAACACCTATCCGGATAGCTCTGAGTAGAGATACCGGATACGTATAATGGAGCAACAATTTAGAATAGCTCCAAGTAGAACAGTTATTTGGAATAGCTCCAAATAGAACGTGGTAGCTGCATCTAGGAGATGACATAGAGATTTGTAAACACACACGGATCTGAAAGGTTCAGACTCGTTGACTATAACCTCTCTCACAAGCATAACATGATCAAACCCAGAACTCATCGAGTGTTAATCACATGGTAAATGTGAACTAGATTATTGACTCTAGTAAACTCTTTGGGTGTTAGTCACATGGGGATGTGACATTGAGTGTTAATCACATATCGATGTGAACTAGATTATTGACTCTAGTGCAAGTGGGAGACTGTTGGAAATATGCCCTAGAGGCAATAATAAAAGTATTATTATTATATTTCCTTGTTCATGATAATCGTTTATTATCCATGCTAGAATTGTATTGATAAGAAACTCAGATACATGTGTGGATACATAGACAACACCATGTCCCTAGTAAGCCTCTAGTTGACTAGCTCGTTAATCAATAGATGGTTACGGTTTCCTGACCATGGACATTGGATGTCGTTGATAACGGGATCACATCATTAGGAGAATGATGTGATGGACAAGACCCAATCCTAAGCCTAGCACAAGATCATGTAGTTCGTATGCTAAAGCTTTTCTAATGTCAAGTATCATTTCCTTAGACCATGAGATTGTGCAACTCCCGGATACCGTAGGAGTGCTTTGGGTGTGCCAAACGTCACAACGTAACTGGGTGGCTATAAACGTACGCTACGGGTATCTCTGAAAGTGTCTGTTGGGTTGGCACGAATCGAGATTGGGATTTGTCACTCCGTGTAAATGGAGAGGTATCTCTGGGCCCACTCGGTAGGACATCATCATAATGTGCACAATGTGACCAAGGGGTTGATCACGGGATGATGTGTTACGGAACGAGTAAAGAGACTTGCCGGTAACGAGATTGAACAAGGTATCGGTATACCGACGATCGAATCTCGGGCAAGTGCCATACCGCTAGACAAAGGGAATTGTATACGGGATTGATTGAGTCCTTGACATCGTGGTTCATCCGATGAGATCATCGTGGAACATGTGGGAGCCAACATGGGTATCCAGATCCCGCTGTTGGTTATTGACCGGAGAGCATCTCGGTCATGACTACATGTCTCCCGAACCCGTAGGGTCTACACACTTAAGGTTCGATGACGCTAGGGTTATAAAGGAAGCTTGTATGTGGTTACCGAATGTTGTTAGGAGTCCCGGATGAGATCCCGGACGTCACGAGGAGTTCCGGAATGGTCCGGAGGTAAAGATTTATATATAGGAAGTCCTATTTCGGCCATCGGGACAAGTTTCGGGGTCATCGGTATTGTACCGGGACCACCGGAAGGGTCCCGGGGGCCCACCGGGTGGGGCCACCTGCCCCAGGGGCCACATGGGCTGTAGGGGGTGCGCCTTGGCCTACATGGGCCAAGGGCACCAGCCCCTAGAGGCCCATGCGCCAAGATATAGGAAAAAGAGGAGAGTCCTAAAGGGGGAAGGCACCTTCGAGGTGCCTTGGGGAGGATGGACTCCTCCCCCCCTCTTAGCTGCACCCCTTCCTTGGAGGAAGGGGCAAGGCTGCGCCTCCCCCCTCTCCCCTGCCCCTATATATAGTGGAGGGGAGGGAGGGCATCCATACCTGAGCCCTTGGCGCCTCCCTCCCTCCCGTGACACCTCCTCCTCTCCTGTAGGTGCTTGGCGAAGCCCTGCAGGATTGCCACGCTCCTCCATCACCACCACGCCGTTGTGCTGCTGCTGGATGGAGTCTTCCTCAACCTCTCCCTCTCTCCTTGCTGGATCAAGGCGTGGGAGACATCGTCGAGCTGTACGTGTGTTGAAAGCGGAGGTGCCGTCCGTTCGGCACTAGGATCATCGGTGATCTGAATCACGACGAGTACGACTCCATCAACCCCGTTCACTTGAACGCTTCCGCTTAGCGATCTACAAGGGTATGTAGATGCACTCTCCTTTCTACTCATTGCTGGTCTCTCCATAGATAGATCTTGGTGATACGTAGGAAAATTTTTGAATTTCTGCTACGTTACCCAACACCATGACCAGGTTGGCTAGCCAATTTGGGTGTTTGATTTCTCTGATGAATCCGGCCTCGAATAATTTGTCTTGTTCTTCGCCCATGGCTTGTCGTTTGGGTGCGGAGAACCGCCGTAGCGCCTGCTTGACTGGCTTCAATCCTTTGATGATGTTGAGGCAATGCTCGGCCCGTTCACGTGAGATCCCAGGCATATCCGAAGGGTGCCAGGCAAAGATATCCCAGTTCTCGTGCAGGAAGGCTTGTAGGGCGGTATCGACGTACGGATCTAGTTGTGTCCCGATGGATGCTGTTTTATTAGGGTCCATCGGGTGTACTTGGAATTTGACTATTTCATCTGCGGGTTTGAAGGAGGTGGACTTGGGCCGTTTGTCGAGGATTACATCGTCTTTGTCCACCATCGTACATAGGTTCGTGAGTTGTTCGGCTGCGAGGGCTTCAGATAGGGCCTCCAGGGCTAGGGATGCGGTTTTATTCTCGGCCGGAGTGCTATGTCTGGATCACTTGCCAGCGTGATCACGCCGTTAGGTCCCGGCATTTTGAGCTTCATGTACCTGTAATGGGGTACAACTTGGAAGCGTGCGAAAGCGTCCCGCCCTAAAAGGGCGTGGTATCTGCTATTGAAGGGAGCAACATGGAAGAGCAACTCTTCGGACCTGTAATTTTTCACTGTGCCGAATACGACATCCAGTTTGATTTTTCCGAAACACCGTGCTTCTCATCTTGGGATGATTCCTCTAAAGGTGGTATTGCTCTACTCAATGAGACTCATGTCCATATACATTTTGTTGAGTGTATCCTCATATATGAGGTTCAGTCTGCTGCTGCCCTCCATTAGCACTTTAGTAAGTCGAAAGCCATCCACAATTGGATTCAAAACCAGGGCGGCTGGTGGTCGGACAGACCGGGCTCTTGGTTCGTCCTCGGCAGTGAAAGTTATCGCCGTGTCGTTCCAACGACTCATTGTGACTATTTGGTTAATCTCGGCGAGGTCACGCAGTGCCCTTTTGCACCGATTCTTGGAAGGGAAGGTCTCGAAGATCGAAAAGACATTTAGATCATCGTCCACGGAGCAGTGCCTTGCCCCTGTGGTGTTGGTGAGGATAGACTCGCCACTCTTAGCCACTTGTCGAAGTACCCAGCATGCCCGAAGGCTATTTGTTGGTTCGGTATTCGGTGTTCTGTGTATTGGGCAAGGCTTGTCGAGCCATTCATCGAGGACGGTTCTTTCTCCTGTGGAAGGTTTGTTTTTCTTATCAATGGGCTTGTGGCAGGGTGCCCCGTAGGGGTGCATCCTCCCTGTCCGTGCGGTGGGCTAGTCAAGGGAAAGTGGTTCCCACCGGGTTGCTTGGGCCTGCCAAGTGCTTTCCATTGTGCAATATTTTAGCACTATATGTGTTAGCTCTACAAAGTGCAGTATGCAGCGATGTTTGAGGGCGTTGAGAATTCCCTCCTCCGAACAGTTGCGGCAGAAAATTGAGACCGCTTCATTGTCGCAGCAATCCTTAATCCTATCTTTGACGAGGAGGAATCTGGCCCATAAGTGATGGACCGCCTCCTAGGGTTGTTGCCGTACGTACATTAGGTCACAGATATCTAGAGGACCTGAGTTGCTTGGGGAGTATGGATTGTGGTGGGTGGGCGGGTTAAAATCCACATCCTGCCCCATGATGGAGTCCGGAGCTTGGAGAGTCTCCGGGTTTGTCGGCCCGTGATGGGTGATGTCAGGAGGGTTCCCAGCCTTGACGCTTGATACTGTGTCCGGAGGACGTGGTGTGCTCTCCTGAGGCTGAATATCCGTCTTATGGAGTTCAGGAAACCGAACATAGCTTGTGCTTAGCCTGGGCGAAGAAGTAGCGTCATCGGCTCGTTCTTCAACGACCGAAACAAGATGAGTGACCGGAGGGGACTTGATCTCCCTCTGATCGGGTTTAAGCCCGACCTGACCATAGTTTGTAGTGACTCCCAAGGTAGCGATGTGATCTAGTAGTTCGTTCAAAGACGAGATATCTGCGGGATCCATCTTTTCAGAGTCTCCGAGACCGATGCGAATACGCTGTTCGGTGGCCGTAGGCGCCGTTACTGGCTTGACGGCCGGACGGGCGCTCATAGTAAAGCTGCCGAGCTGGATGGTCTGCCCTGAGGGCAAGGCCGTGCCGGCGATGATACGGCCATTGATAACAAGGCGAGCCATCAATACTTCTGCTGACGACATAGTGGAACTCTCAATGAAAGCACCAATGTCGGTGTCAAAACAGGCAGATCTCGGGTAGGGGGTCCCGAACTGTGTGTCTAAGACCGATGGTAATAGGAGACGGGGGACACAATGTTTACCCAGGTTCGGGCCCTATTAATGGAGGTAATACCCTACTTCCTGCTTGATTGATCTTGATGAATATGGGGATTACAGGAGTTGATCTACCACAAGATTGTAGTGGCTAAACCCTAGATGTCTAGCTTGTCTGATTATGATCGCCTATACGGACTAACTCCTCCAGTTTATATAAATACCAAGGGGATCTAGGGTTACAAGGTCGGTTCACAGAGGAAGCAATCTCTACATCAAAATGCATAAATTGTGATGCACATAAAGGAGAGTCCCCTCCGAACACGGGGGTTGGCCTCCGATCTTGTATCTTCGTGGCCCATCAATCCGGCCCATGCTATACGGCCCGGACATTCGAGGACCCTATAATCCAGGACTCCCTCACTCACCATAGTCCCCACCGTGTCGTGGAGCCAGAGATGCATCATGGTGGTCGTGCGCTCCACCTATGCCTCCTACCCGTCATCGCAGCCATGACGCCTCCGGCTCCTTGGGGTCGGCGGGCCCATGCCTCCCCTGTCGAAAAGACAACGCCGCCGCCTACGGACATGGCGAGCAGGCGCTGGGCATCACTGCAACCCCGCTTCCTTGTGGATATAGCCAACGACCTCACCCCCTGGCCACCACCCCCCCCTCCCCGCCTCAGAAGTGAACTATCACTGGCGCACTGGATCCCACGCCACCCTCGCCGGGAATCACTAAGAACTCATCAGGATCCGCGCAGCACCACACCACCAGCAGCTGCCGCCCGAGGCCTCCGCCCGCCTCCGCTCGGGGCCAACGTCCGCCACTGCTCGGGGCCTCCGCCACTTCCGCTCGGGGCCTTCGCTCGCCACCGCGCGGGGCCTCCTCCCGCCTCCGCTTGGGCTATAGTGTGTGTGTGATGTGCGGGTAGGTAGGGAAGAAGGTGAGGCAGAGTGGGGGAAGAAGAATGCGAGATCAGGAGTGAGGGCGTGTGGCACAGTTTGTCGAGGCCCGGACGAGGCTGTGGGATGACGTGGCGATGTACAGTGCTCCAAAAATCATGCAAAATGATCCAACGACAGATGACGCGTGTGGGCGGGATGCTACACACCACACGTGTGGGCGTTAGTATTTTCATTGTAAGAAACTCTGATTCCAAAGCGGGTACTACAAGTCTCTTCTCTTGTTTGCCTGATTCGGTGACCCGAGCTAGACGCAATGGAGTCCTTAACTGTACTGGTTTCGGCGAGTTATATGCCCGGGCTTGACACGCGGCAAAAACAGACAGCAACAAAACAACGTTTTCGGTGACTTTGTGACTTGATCGCTTGCTCACACGAACAGCGGCTGACTTATCTTGAACCCAAATACTATCTTCCGGATCCAAATTGTCCAAGGAATTTAATTAACCCGGCTGCAGCTTGATACATCTCCAACGTATCTATAATTTTTGATTGCGCCATGCTATATTATCTACTGTTTTGGACTATATTGGGCTTTATTTTCCACTTTTATATTATTTTTGGGACTAACCTATTAACCGGAGGCCCAGCCCAGAATTGTTGTTTTTTTGCCTATTTCATTGTTTTGAAGAAACAGAATATCAAACGGAGTCCAAACGGAATAAAACCTTCGGGAACGTGATTTTCTCACCAAACGTGATCCAGGAGACTTGGACCCTACTCCAAGGAACAAAAGAGGCGGTCACGAGGGTGGGGGGCGCCCCCCTAGGGCATGCCCCCTGCCTCGTGGGCCCCTCGGAGCTCCACCAACGTACTCCTTCCTCCTATATATACCTACGCACCCCCAAACGATCAGATACGGAGACAAAAACCTAATTCCACTGCCGCAACTTTCTGTATCCATGAGATCCCATCTTTGGGCCTGTTCCGGAGCTCCGCCGGAGAGAGCCGTCATCACGGAGGGCTTCTACATCATCATAGCTTCTCTTATGAAGTGTGAGTAGTTTACCTTAGACCTTCGGGTCCATAGTTATTAGCTAGATGGCTTCTTCTCTCTTTTTGGATCTCAATACAATGTTCTCCCCCTCTCTCGTGGAGATCTATTCGATGTAATCTTCTTTCTGCGGTGTGTTTGTTGAGACCGATGAATTGTGGGTTTATGATCAAGTCTATCTATGAATAATATTTGAATATTCTATGAATTCTTTTATGTATGATTGGTTATCTTTCCAAGTCTCTTCGAATTATCAGTTTGTTTTGGCCTACTAGATTGGTTTTTCTTGCCATGGGAGAAGTGCTTAGATTTGGGTTCAATCTTGCGGTGTCCTTTCCCAGTGACAGAAGGGGCAGCAAGGCACGTATTGTATTGTTGCCATCGAGGATAACAAGATGGGGTTTTTATCATATTGCATGAATTTATCCCTCTACATCATGTCATCTTGCTTAAGGCGTTACTCTGTTTTTAACTTAATACTCTAGATGCATGCTGGATAGCAGTCAATGAGTGGAGTAATAGTAGTAGATGCAGGCAGGAGTCGGTCTACTTATCTCGGACGTGATCCCTATATACATGATCATACCTAGATATTCTCATAACTATGCTCAATTCTGTCAATTTCTCAATAGTAATTTGTTCACCCACCGTAGAATACTTATGCTTTGTGGAGAAGCCACTAGTGAAACCTATGGCCCCCGGGTCTATTCTCATCATATCAATCTCCATCGCTTTATTATTGCTTTGCTTTTTTACTTTGCCTTTTACTTTTCACTTTGCTTCTCTATACCAAAAATACCAAAAATACTATCTATCATCTCTATCAGATTCACTCCCGTAAGTGACCGTGAAGGGATTGACAACCCCTAATCGCGTTGGTTCCTTTGAGCTATTGTTTTGTGTAGGTACAAGGGACTTGCGTGTAGCCTCCTACTGGATTGATACCTTGGTTCTCAAAAACTGAGGGAAATACTTACGCTACTTTGCTGCATCATCCTCTCCTCTTCGGGGAAATCCAACGCAGTGCTCAAGAGGTAGCAAGAAGAATTTCTGGCGCTGTTGCCGGGGAGTCTACGCAAAAAGTCAACATACCAAGTACCCATCACATTCCCTATCTCTCGCAATACATTAGTTGCCATTTGCCTCTCGTTTTCCTCTCCCCCACTTCACCCTTGCTGTTTTATTCGCCCTCTCTTTCCCAATCTCCTCCTCTCTTTTCCGTTTGCCTTTTTCTCGCTTATCTTTTGTTTTCTCCTGTGTTGGATTGCTTGTTTGTTGCGATGGCTCAAGATACTACCAAATTGTGTGACTTCACCAATACCAATAATAATGATTTCCTTAGCACTCCGATTGCTCCTCTTGCCAATACTGAATCTTGTGAAATCAATACTGCTTTGTTGAATCTTGTTATGAAAGATCAATTCGCCGGCCTTCCTAGTGAAGATGCCGCTACTCATCTGAATAGCTTCGTTGATTTATGTGATATGCAAAAGAAGAAAGATGTCGATAATGATGTTGTTAAATTGAAGCTATTTCCTTTTTCGCTTAGAGATCGTGCTAAAGCTTGGTTTTCGTCTTTGCCTAAAAATAGTATTGATTCTTGTAACAAGTGCAAAGATGCTTTTATCTCCAAGTATTTTCCTCCCACTAAGATCATCTCTCTTAGAAATGACATTATGATTTTTAAGCAACTTGATCATGAACATGTTGCACAAGCTTGGGAGAGAATGAAATTAATGATACGTAATTGCCCTACTCATGGTTTGAATTTGTGGATGATTATACAAAAAATTTATGCCGGATTGAATTTTTCTTCTAGAAATCTTTTAGATTCGGCCGCGAGAGGCACTTTTATGGAAATTACTTTAGGAGATGCTACTAAACTCCTAGATAATATTATGGTTAATTATTCTCAATGGCATACTGAAAGATCTACTAATAAAAAAGTGCATGTGATAGAAGAAATCAATGTTTTGAGTGGAAAGATGGATGAACTTATGAAATTATTTGCTACTAAGAGTGTTTCTTCTGATCCTAATGATATGCCTTTATCTACTTTGATTGAGAATAATAATGAATCTATGGATGTGAATTTTGTTGGTAGGAATAATTTTGGTAACAACGCGTATAGAGGGAATTTTAATCCTAGGCCTTATCCTAGTAATCCTTCTAATAATTATGGAAATTCCTACAACAACTCTTATGGAAATTTTAATAAGATGCCCTCTAAATTTGAGAATAGTGTTAAAGAGTTTATGAATTCACAAAAGAATTTTAATGCTTTGCTTGAAGAGAAATTGCTTAAAGTTGATGATTTGGCTAGGAACGTTGATAGAATTTCTCTTGAGGTTGATTCTTTAAATCTTATATCTATTCCTCCTAAGCATGATACCAATGAGTCTCCCAAAGCCATGAGAATTTCCATTGATGAGTGCAAGGAAAGAACTGCTAGGATGCGTGCTATGAAAGATGCCTTTAGTAAAGTGTGTTCTTCCAATTCCTATGAAAATCAAGATGAAGATCTAAAAGTTATTGATGTGTCCCCTATTAAATCTATGTTTTACAATATGAATCTTGATGAAACTGAATATGATCTTCCTTTACCTAGAAGGCGTTCAAAAAATTCGGAGTATTTAGATCTTGATGATGAAATTGATAAAAGTGGGATTGAAAGAAATAAAACCCTAGATGTTGCTAAACCCACTATATTGGATTTCAAGGAATTTAATTATGAAAGTTGTTCTTTAATTGATTGTATTTCCTTGTTGCAATCCGTGCTAAATTCTCCTCATGCTTATAGTCAAAATAAAGCCTTTACTGAACATATTGTTGATGCCTTGATGCGATCTTATGAAGAAAAACTTGAATTGAAAGTTTCTATCCCTAGAAAATTCTATGATGAGTGGGAACCAACTATTAAAATTAAAATTAAAGATCATGAGTTTTATGCTTTGTGTGATTTGGGTGCTAGTGTCTCCACTATTCCCAAAACTTTGTGTGATTTGCTAGATTTCCGTGATTTTGATGATTGCTCTCTAAACTTGCATCTTGCGGATTCCACTATTAAGAAACCTATGGGAAGAACTAATGATGTTCTTATTGTTGCAAATAGGAATTATGTGCCCGTAGATTTTATCGTTCTTGATATAGATTGCAATCCTTCTTGCCCTATTATTCTTGGTAGACCTTTCCTTAGAATGATTGGTGCAATTATTGATATGAAGGAAGGGAATATTAGATTTCAATTTCCATTAAAAAAGGGCATGGAACACTTCCCTAGAAAGAAAATAAAATTACCATATGAATCTATCATGAGAGCCACTTATGGATTGCCTACCAAAGATGGCAATACCTAGATCTATTCTCGCTTTTATGCCTAGATAGGGGCGTTAAACGATAGCGCTTGTTGGGAGGCAACCCAATTTTATTTTTAGTTTTTTTTGCTTTTTCTTCTGTTTAGGAATAAATAATCCATCTACCTTATGTTTAGATGTGGTTTTGTGTTTTAATTAGTGTTTGTGCCAAGTAAGACCTATAGGATCTTCTTGGATGATAGTTATTTGATCTTGCTGTAATTTCCAGAAACTTTCTGTTCACGAAAACAATTGTTAAAAATCACTAGAACGTGATAAAATACTGATTCCAATTGCTGCTGATCAATAAACAAATTGTCTCGGTCTTCCTATTTTGGTAGATATTTTGGAGTTCTAGAAGTTTGCGTTAGTTACAGATTACTACAGACTGTTCTGTTTTTGACAGATTCTGTTTTTCATGTGTTGTTTGCTTATTTGGATGAATCTATGGCTAGTAAAATATTTTATAATCCATATAGAAGTTGGAATACAGTAGGTTTAACACCAATATAAATAAATAATGAGTTCATTACAGTACCTTGAAGTGGTCTTTTGTTTTCTTTCTCTAACGGAGCTCACGAGATTTCTATTGAGTTTTGTGTTGTGAAGTTTTCAAGTTTTGGTTGAAATCTTTTGATGGATTATGGAACAATGAGTGGAAAGAGCCTAAGCTTGGGTATGCCCATGGCACCCCCAAGATAATCCAAGGACACCAAAAAGTCAAAGCTTGGGGATGCCCCGGAAGGCATCCCCTCTTTCGTCTACTTCCATCGGTAATTTTACTTGGAGCTATATTTTTATTCACCACATGATATGTGTTTTGCTTGGAGAGTCTTGTATTATTTGTTTCTTTGTTTGTTAGTGTGCCACAATCATCCTTTCTGTACACACCTTTTGAGAGAGCCATACATGAATTGGAATTTGATAGAATACTCTATGTGCTTCACTTATATCTTTTGAGCTTTAAAGTTTTGCTCTTGTGCTTCACTTAGATCTTTTAGAGCATGGTGGTGGATTTGTTTTAAAGAAACTATTGATATCTCATGCTTCACTTAGATTATTTTGAGAGTCTTTAATAGCATGATAACTTGCTTAATAATAATATGCTCGGTATTCAAGATTTGTAGAACTTTCTTTTGAGTGTGTTGAATACTAAGAAAAGATTGATGCTTGATAATTGTTTTGAGATATGAAGACGGTGATATTAGAGTCATGCTAGTTGAGTAGTTGTGAATTTGAGAAATACTTGTGTTAGAGTTTGTGATTCCCGTAGCATGCACGTATGGTGAACCGTTATGTGATGAAGTCGGAGCATGATTTATTTATTGATTGTCTTCCTTATGAGTGGCGGTCGAGGACGAGCGACTGTCTTTTCCTACCAATCTATCCCCCTAGGAGCATGCGCATAATACTTTGCTTTGATAACTTCTAGATTTTTGCAATAAGTATATGAGTCCTCTATGACTAATGTTGAGTCCATGGATTATACGCACTTTCCTTCCTTCCACCATTGCTAGCCTTTCTAATATCGCGCACTTTTCGCCGGTATCATACACCCACCATATATCTTCCTCAAACCAGCCACCATACCTACCTATCATGGCATTTCCATAGCCATTCCGAGATATATTGCCATGCAACTTTCCACCATTCCGTTTATTATGACACGCTCCATCATTGTCATATTGCTAGCATGATCATGTAGTTGACATCGTATTCATGGAAAAGCCACCGTTCATAATTCTTTCATACATGTCACTCTTGATTCATTGCATATCCCGATACACCACCGGAGGCATTCACATAGAGTCATATTTTGTTCTAAGTATTGAGTTGTAATTGTTGAGTTGTAAGAAAAATAAAAAGTGTGATGATCATCATTTTTAGAGCATTGTCCCAAGTGAGGAAAGGATGATGGAGACTATGATTCCCCCACAAGTCAGGATGAGACTCCGGACGAAAAAAAGGGGGGAAAAGAGGCCATAAAAAAGTCCCAAATAAAAAAAATGAGAGAAAAAGAGAGAAGGGACAATGTTACTATCCTTTTACCACACTTGTGCTTCAAAGTAGCACCATGATCTTCATGATATAGAGTCTCTCATTTTTTCACTTTCATATACTAGTGGGAATTTTTCATTATAGAACTTGGCTTGTATATTCCAATGATGGGATTCCTCAAATTGCCCTAGGTCTTCGTGAGCAAGCGAGTTGGATGCACACCCACTTAGTTTCTTTTGTTGAGCTTTCATATACTTATAGCTCTAGTGCATCTGTTGCATGGCAATCCCTACTCACTCACATTGATATCTATTGATGGGCATCTCCATAGCCCGTTGATATGCCTAGTTGATGTGAGACTATCTTCCCCTCTTTTTTTCTTCTCCACAACCACCATTCTATTCCACATATAGTGCTATGTCCATGGCTCACGCTCATGTATTGCGTGAAGATTGAAAAAGTTTTGAAAATGTTAAAGTATGAAACAATTGCTTGGCTTGTCATCGGGGTTGTGCATGATTTAAATACTTTGTGTGGTGAAGATAGAGCATAGCCAGACTATATGATTTTGTAGGGATAAATTTCTTTGGCCATGTTATTTTGAGAAGACATAATTGCTTTGTTAGTATGCTTGAAGTATTATTATTTTTATGTCAATACGAACTTTTGTCTTGAATCTTTCGAATCTGAATATTCATACCACAATTAAGAAGATTTACATTGAAACTATGCCAAGTAGCACTCCGCATCAAAAATTCTCTTTTTATCATTTACCTACTCGAGGATGAGCAGAAATTAAGCTTGGGGATGCCTGATACATCTCCAACGTATCTATATTTTCTGATTGCTCCATGTTATATTATCTACTGTTTTGGACTATATTGGGCTTTATTTTCCGCTTTTATATTATTTTTGGGACTAACATATTAACCGGAGGCCCAGCCCAGAATTGCTATTTTTTTGCCTATTTCAGTGTTTCGAAGAAACAGAATATCAAACGGAGTCCAAACGGAATGAAACCTTCGGGAACGTGATTTTCTCACCAAACGTGATCCAGGAGACTTGGACCCTATTCCAAGGAACAAACGAGGCGGTCATGAGGGTGGGCCCCCCTAGGGCGCGCCCCCTGCCTCGTGGGCCCCTCGGAGCTCCACCCACGTACTCCTTCCTCCTATATATACCTACGTACCCCCAAACGACCAGATATGGAGCCAAAAACCTAATTCCACCGCCGCAACTTTCTGTATCCACGAGATCCCATCTTGGGGCCTGTTCCAGAGCTCCGCCGGAGAGGGCCGTCATCACGGAGGGCTTCTACATCATCATAGCCTCTCCGATGAAGTGTGAGTAGTTTGCCTCAGACCTTTGGGTCCATAGTTATTAGCTAGATGGCTTCTTCTCTCTTTTTGGATCTCAATACAATGTTCTCCCCCTCTCTCGTGGAGATCTATTCGATGCAATCTTCTTTTTGCGGTGTGTTTGTTGAGACCGATGAATTGTGGGTTTGTGATCAAGTCTATCTATGAATAATATTTGAATCTTCTCTGAATTCTTTTATGTATGATTGGTTATCTTTGCAAGTCTCTTCGAATTATCAGTTTGGTTTGGCCTAGTAGATTGGGTTTTCTTGCCATGGGAGAAGTGCTTAGCTTTGGGTTCAATCTTGCGGTGTCCTTTCCCAGTGACAGAAGGGGCAGCAAGGCACGCATTGTATTGTTGCCATCGAGGATAAAAAGATGGGGTTTTTATCATATTGCATGAATTTATCCCTCTACATCATGTCATCTTGCTTAAGGCGTTACTCTGTTTTTAGCTTAATACTCTAGATGCATGCTGGATAGCGGTCGATGAGTGGAGTAATAGTAGTAGATTCAGGCAGGAGTCGGTCTACTTGTCTAGGACGTGATGCCTATATACATGATCATACCTATATATTCTCATAACTATGCTCAATTCTGTCAATTGCTCAACAGTAATTTGTTCACCCCTTGTAGAATACTTATGCTTTTGAGAGAAGCCACTAGTGAAACCTATGGCCCCTGGGTCTATTCTCATCATATCAATCTCCATCACTTTATTATTGCTTTGCTTTTTTACTTTGCCTTTTACTTTTCACTTTGCATCTCTATACCAAAAATACCAAAAATATTATCTAGCATCTCTATCAGATCTCACTCCCGTAAGTGACCGTGAAGGGATTGACAACCCCTAATCGCGTTGGTTGCGTTGAGCTATTGTTTTGTGTAGGTACAAGGGACTTGTGTGTAGCCTCCTACTGGATTGATACATTGGTTCTCAAAAACTGAGGGAAATACTTACACTACTTTGCTGCATCATCCTCTCCTCTTCGGGGAAATCCAATGCAGTGCTCAAGAGGTAGCACAGCTCTGCCCTAGATTTGTCCAATCATCGAGCTATTGACCATGTCGGCTCTTCTTTATTTAACCAAAACGCGAGCTTCTCGATCCTTGAAGAATTCCCTCCAAGAACTCAACACCATCATGCGCGGGCCCCATGGTGGGCGCCAACTGTTGTGGATTTGTCACGGCAGATGTCCTAGTGTAAGGACTTAGTCGTGAGGCCAACGCATCTATGTAGCAGCTTGAGAGGGGTTGAGTGGGACGAGAGACGCGAGGTTTTTTACCCAAGTTCGTCCCCTCATGGTGGACGTAAAAGCGTACTTCCTGCTTCATTGATATTGATCATGGTGCTCACGATTACAAGGGTGCCCTTTATCTACCTCTCTCTCAAGAGCTATTGACTTGTCTGTCTCAACTTGTGAAACTTGTCTTGTCCCTCTTGGGGTGCCCTGCCCCTCCTTATATAAGTTGGAGGGGCGAGTTACATGTGGAGTCCTAGTAGGATTAGGACTATTCTATCAGAAGTAGAATCCTAGTCTTGCTTCCTTTGTAGGGAATACTCCTTATGCCTTCCCTCTTAAGTCGACCCACCATAACATGAGCCAGCCTTCTGGGCCTTGAGCCTTCTAGGCCTCCGAGTCTTGCCGCTCCTCTGACCCGCCTGTCGGGTCACCAATGAATGACCTGGCTCGGTCGGGTCATCGGTGAGTGGAGAGATCCAGGCGGGTCACTTAGTGAGTCGTCAAGTCAGGACGGGTCACAAGTGAGTCGCCAAGTCTGGCCGGGTCATACCGCGGGGTATATCCCCGATAGTAAGCCTTACAAGCAATGTGACTAATGAGTTAGTTACAGGATGATGCATTACAGAACGAGTAAAACGGCTTGCCGGTAGTGAGATTGAACTAGGTATGATGATACCGACGATCGAATCTCGGGCAAGTAACATACCAACGACAAAGGGAATAACGTATATTGTTATTGTGGTTTGACCAATAAAGATAGAATATGTGGGAACCAATATGAGCATCCAGGTTTCGCTATTGGTTATTCACCGGAGATGTGTCTCGGTCATGTCTACATAGTTCTCGAACCCATAGGGTCCGCACGCTTAACGTTTGATGACGATTTGTATTATCAGTTATGTGTTTTGGTGACCGAAGTTTGTTCGGAGTCCCGGATGAGATCATGGACATGACGAGGAGTCTCGAAATGGTCGAGAGGTAAAGATTCATATATTGGAAGGTAGTATTCGGACATCGGAATAGTTTCGAGTGGTTCGGATATTTTACCAAAGTACCGAGGGGTTACCGGAAACCCCCGGGGAAGTATTGGGCCTACATGGGACTTAGTGGAGAGAGAGGAGGGCTGCAAGGGGTGGCCGCCCACCCCCCATGGCAGTCCGAATTGGACTAGGGGAGGGGGTGGCGCCCCCCTTTCCCTCTCCATCTCCCTCTCCTTCCTTTTCCCCTCCCCGTAAGAAAGGAAAAAGGGGGGTGGCGAATCCTACTAGGAGTGGAGTCCTAGTAGGACTCCCCCCCATGGCGCGCCCCTCCTGGCCGGCCGCCTCCTCCTATGCTCCTTTATATATGGGGGGCAGGGGGAACCCCAAAGGCACATCAATTGTTCTCTTAGCCGTGTGTGGTGCCCCATCCATAGTTTACTCCTCCGGTCATAGTGTCGTAGTGCTTAGGCGAAGCCCTGCGCGGATCACATCACCGTCACCACGCCGTCGGGCTGACGGAACTCTCCCCCGACCCTCTGCTGGATCAAGAGTTCGAGGGATGTCATCGAGCTGAACGTGTGCTAAACTCGGAGGTGTCGTACGTTCGATACTAGATCGGTTGGATCGTGAAGATGTTCGACTACATCAACCGCGTTAACCTAACGCTTCCGCTTTTGGTTGATCGGTTTATGGAAAAGCTTGTCATTTGCCTCTTGAGTTAGAACATAAAGCATATTGGGCAGTCAAAGTACTCAATTATGATTTCAAACTTGCCGGTGAAAAGAGGTTATTTGATATTAGCTCATTAGATGAATGGAGAACCCAAGCTTATGAAAATGCCAAATTATTTAAAGAAAAAGCTAAAATATGGCATGATAAAAGAATCCAAAGCATGAGTTCAAAGTCGGAGAATATGTTCTTTTGTACAACTCTTGTTTCAGGTTCTTTGCAAGAAAACTCCTCTCCAAATGGGAAGGACCCTATGTTATCTAGGAGGTTTATTGGTTTGGAGCTATCAAGATAAATAATGCCGAAGGTACTAACCCGAAGGTTGCCAATGGGAAACGTATAAAACATTATATCTCAGGTACGCCCATTAATGTTGAAAGTAATATTATCCAAACATTGACACTGGAAGAGCACATAAAAGAGTCCTTCCGGAACACTCCAGAATCTTGAAAAAGGAGGTACGTGATACGGTAAGTAAACGGACTCCGAAAAATCCGCAAAAACATTTTTTGTTAGTTTTGGAATATTTAGAAAATTAGTAAATAAGAAACTACCGGGAAAGTGACCCTGGTGGGCACGCCAGGCGCGCCCAGGTGGGTCGTGCCCACCTGGAGTGCCTTTGAGACTCTGTTTTTATTCCCTTTGCTTATTTCCCAAGATAAAAAAAATCTTTATATACCCCCTGAACCTATTGAACACCGTATCACAAAGAAATCTTCTGTTCTCTTTTCTTGCTGTTTTTGGTCAGATATGTTAAGCCAGGCATCATGTCTTCTTCCTCCTCCAACAATGTGGAAGAGGATGCTTGGTTGATGAAGATCGAGCTGAAGAGAGAAGAGCCCGTAAAAGCCGTCAAGGGCGATATGAGCAAGGAGGCTACCATAGATCAACCCCCGGTGGTCGAGCAAGTGCTGCTAGCCGAGGAGGAGGAAGAAGATATCCTTAAACCTTACTATGCTTATCTTACTCCTACTGAGATTGAAGCCTTTCGCATCATTAAAATGGTTCGTGTGCAAAATAAATATCTCACTCCTGAAAATATTCTGCATCAAGAGCACATCATCTTCCTCCGGAGCATCATCCGTCGATTGGAGAATCTCTTGATCCTGAAGGACAGGATCGCGTCTACTTCATCACCACCACCTTCTTCATCACCAAAATAAAATTGAATATCGGGTATGGGCACTCCCCTTGGCTTCCGCCAAGCTTGGGGGAGGTACCCCGGCATCGTATCATCCCCACTATCTTTTGCATTTACTTATTTTAGTTCGATCTTTTGCTCTAGATGAATAAAAGTTTAGTTTGATCCTTTCTTTTCGAGAGTTTGCTTAGTGACCTATCCTTGTAATCATGTGTGAGATATATAATAAAGTTTAGTTTGAGTTTTTGCTTTCTTAACTTTCATGTTGCAATAAAAAGAAAGGAAATAAATTAAAAAGATCATATGCTAGTCTTATGGTAAGTCATCACACCACATAAGGAAAACTACAAGTAGGAAATTTTATTAGAGATTGACAAACATAACATTGGTCAATGATGCAACTCATGAAAGAATTAATAAGGGAAGAGAAGATTCACATATAAATACACTATCCTATTCAAGTAAGTTGTCATCGGTGCAATAAGGCAATAAAATTTGCTTCTAAAAGTGTCGGTGTACAAAAGAAGGGGCATACCTTTGTACCCCTTTACCTGTGCACGGACAGTTGGAGCCGCGCCCACGGCCGCACCAAGCAGAACAGGGGAGGTGAACCGAGGTAAAACCGAAGCCCAAGACAGCCAGAGCAACGGTGAGGCCAAGACCACAAAAGAGAAGAGAGACGAAGCAGGTCCCCCAGCAAGACCCTTGCCGGGGCAGCCCCGGCAAGGCCCTTGTCGGGACGGCTCGTCCAACACCAGCGAAGTGCACCACCCTTGAGCCCACGGTCTCCAACACCATCAACCATGTTGGGCCAGGGCTCGGGAGGCACCTCCATGGTGGCATGCAGATCTTTGTCAAGACCAAGGAATATTCAAGATCAGATGAGGATTAAAAGACAACGATCATCATCAAGATCCTTACCGAGGAATGCCACAAGCCCCCCGGCAAGATCTTTGTCGGGGACGACAGCACGCCACGGCAAGACCCTTGCCGGGCCACCCGGCAAGGCCCTCGCCAAGGGCGCCAGCAGGGCCACCTCCAGACCCGCGCCAGCCAAGTCTCCACCACCGTTCGCATGCAGCTGCCAGCCCAACCAGCTGGGCAGGCACCTGCGTGGCAACATGCAGCTTCCAGGCCAACTCAGCACATGCCTGCGTGGCGGCATGCAGATCTTCGTGAAGAACCTACCACCGCGCCACCTCAGCTGTCTGCCTACATGGCGCCGCATGCGTCGCTGGCCAGGGCACGTGTCAAAGCAAGGTGGAGCGGCGACGGACGGGACGGGCCTCGTTCCCGCCCCCGATAAAGCAAGGGGACACCTAAGCCACGCATTAAATGTGCCTTGTCCTTTAATACGAGCGATAAGCTCATAGCACTGTAGGACTTTCCACCTCCTGTGTGCCACTGTGGCAGCCCCTTTCGACTATAAAATGAGGCCCATGGTGTACTGGAGAGGGATTCGGCTCTTTTGAACCACAGAGCCACCATAGCTAGTTCGAGAGCTCAAGAACTCTCTGAAATACATCCACCAGAGCAGGACTAGGGTTTTACGCATCCTCGCGGCCCGAACCTGGGTAAACGATCCTTGTGCTGATTACTAATCCTGCTCTTCTCACAACCCCGTGCCCCGGAAACCGTAGTAGGGATTCTTGTGATCCCATAGGTGTCGTTTCCCACCGACAAGAAGTGTGAGATCATTTAGTGTAAGAGAAAATTGAGCATTGTACGAACTTGTGATGGTGAAGACAGCGCCGCCTGCGAACGCGAAGGACGCCAGCGCGGCAACAGAAAAGTGAAGTCATTCAGAGCCTTGATTTATTTTATTTTATGCATAAGGTTATCATCCTCAGAGATCTTACCTATGTATGAAAAACCTGCACGCAAAGGGGCCCTCCCGCAATTGGCAACGCCCTTGTTCTGTTTCGAGTCCGCTGAACAACTCAAGCGGCCGCGTCGAGAGTGGCAGGGTAGCCTTCCGCACTTGGCAAGGCTCTCGATTTTGACCCGAGTCAAGCTCGACAGTTCGGGCGGCCGCGCTAAGGGCGGTAAGGTGGTTTGCCCGGCAGCACGCACACCCGGCAGGCCAATGGGGATCCGTTCCCAGGACGCCGCCCTGGGTTTACGCGCCGGCAGGCCTACCCAGTTACATAGGGTGGACATACAAAGGAGAATCGAACAGGAAAATAACGTGCATAACATCAGAAGTACTACAGAGTTATATTACATCAATTGTCACCGCGGTTAGAAATTGTCTTGGCTATGAACCTGCAGCGACGATAAGAAATGGGGTGCCTAATCCCGGCGCTGGCCCTCCACCCTCAGAATTCCGCCGACACCGCTGATGATGGGGTTGATGCGCTCCCTGAGCGGGGCGAGGTCAGTATCCTCCGGCAAGCTCTCCAGCGCGGCGTCGAAGTCGAGGTCAGGGTACATGCCACCTTGGTGAGAACCTTGGTCATGGCGCCTTGGAAAAGCCTCCGGGCCTCGTCGGCCAGCGAGGCCGCCCGGTTGGCGTGAAGCTGCTCCAGGGCCCCGAGAACACACTCGAAGAACAGGGTCAGCTTGGCGTTGGTGGTCCCGCTGCGCTCTTGGGCGTACCTTACATTTGGCATCCCCATAGCGGCTAGCTGCGCGGTGATCCTGCCGGCGACGTCCTCGAGACGGTCGATCTAGCAGTTCACGCCCTCCACGGAATCCTTGTGCTCGGCGGCCTCGTTCTTCCGCAGCTGCTTCTCGGTCTCCAGCTCCTTGGCCAGGGTCCCTTCCCGGGCCTTCGCCTCCGTGAGCGTTCCCTCGAGACCCTCCAGCTTCAGCCTAAGGTCTTTGAGGGAGTTGTTGGCCTCGGAGAGCTCCCCGTCCTAGCTGACGGTCGCACCCTGCGCCTCCGTCAGGGCGCCGTTGAGCGTGCCCTTCTCCTGGGACAGATTTAGGGTCTGCTACTTCAGCCCGTCCCGCTCCACCTCCATCTCCTTCACCTTGCCAGCGTGAACCAGAGCCTGGGCATCGAGCGCCTCCCTGTAGCTCTGCTCTAGCCCTTGGGTCTGCTGCAAGACAAGTTTCTCCACCTCCTCGTCCTTGGTGCGGAGTTTGGCATCGATGTCTGCCTCGCGCTTGGCGAGATCCTCCTCCTGGGAGTTCAGGGTGGCCTCGTGCTGGGTCCGGGCGGCTTCGGCGGCAGCAGCCAAGTTCTTCGCTCTCTCTTGGGCCTTCTCGATGTCGGCCAACTTCATGGTGGCTCCACATCGCGCTTGGCCAGCTTGCCATGGGCGGCCTTCAGCTTGTCGCGAGCCTGGCGGAACCAGTCCTGCGTCTCAGTGACGCGCTTCTGGAGGTCCGCCTCCGCCTTCTCCGCCACCGCCATCCTAGACCTAGCCTTGTCCAGGAGGGCACAATGGAGCACCTGGAGCCTCCGAAAGTTGGCACCCATGGCCTGGAGAAGCCGCTCCTCCTGGGAACCGTCGCCACCAACGCTCGGCTCGTCGATGACCTCGAGTCCGGCGGAGGCGAGCACTTCGTCGTCGAACACCTCTCCCTCGATGGGGGCCCTGGTGCTCGACGCGCCGGGGAGGTGGACGAAGACGTCGTCGCTCACCTTCAGGTACTTGCCGGAGCCAGAAGCTGCGGAGGAGGAAGGCTGGTCATCGACCACCTCCTCCTCGGCGGTGGCCTTTCCGGAGTCTCCGGAAGGCCCCTTGCCAGCCTCCTCGGTAGTAGCCTTGCCGGACTCCCCTGCAGGCCCCTTGGCGGCGTCCTCCGCAGCGCCATGGATGGACTCCTCGGTAGCGACCTTCTCGGCTTCTGCCGCGGCGTCCTTGGCGACGTCCTCAATGATGGCGTCTATGTCCTCCTGGTCCACCGGTGGACGATCTGGGCACCAAGGAGGGGATGAGACAAAGCCAAAACCAAGAATCAGCAAGAAAAGAAAAAGAATAGAGACAAAAGGCGAGCGGCTTACCTGTGCCAGGCTGAGGAACGGAGGTCCCCTCCCCGCCGGCATCTGGCGCCGAGGCGAAGCCACCAGCACCTAAGTTCTCCTCCTCCTCCATGTGTGTGGGCTCGGGGCTTGGCGCCCTTGCCGAGGACGCCCCTCGGGGTGGCGTGGTTGATGGGGATGGCATGTTGGGAGTAGCCCTCTGTGGCTCCTGCTGCTGCTGCTCTCCTCCTGCATACACGGCAAGGTCAGCACCAAAGCATCATACACCTGACACATGTCGACGAGGGGTGAGTGAGGAACTTACGCTGGGGGCTGCTGTCCGGGCTGCTCAACACCACCAGTGGCGCCCTTGAAGTACCAGCCGGGGGCTGGCCGCTCACCAAGGCCTTGGCCCTCTTCACCCTCTAGGCCAGCGTCTCCGCGTCCCTGCAAAGATGAACACAAGTCAAGACAAATGGTGTAGATTGAGGACATAGAGATGATGGGAAAAGAGCAGGATACTTACTCGTCGTCCACCTCCTCCTCTGTTGCCTTTCTCTTCCTCCTCGGGCTGAGGGACCCGAAGTCGAAAGTGACCCCCGCGTCAGCGTCTGCCGGAGGAGGGAAGGAGGGCGGAGTCTGCGCGTGCTTGAACAAAGAGGAAGCAGATGCCTTCTTCTTCGCCACCGCGGCCTTCGCCGCTTTCTTCGCCACCGCGGCCCTCGTCTGACGCGCGGACTCCTCCAGGGATTTTGGCCGCCGCGCGACCTTGACGGGCCTTACCGGCTCGCCAGAAGTGGCCCGCCGCAGGACTCGCCCTCTCCCCGTGGCAGGAGGGTCAACAGCCTCGGCCTCCTCCAACGACGACTCATCGGCTGCATCCTCAACCAGAGGAGCCTCGGTCCCTGCGCTGCTGGCTTCCCCGGCAGCCGCCGCCCATCGGGCGAGCTCCTCCTCCTCCGCGGCCGTCGCGGCCTTGTCCTCCACATCACCAGCGCTGCCGGCCTCTTCGGCAAGCTGTGCCTCCCTCGCCCTGGTGGCGATGTAGTCCAGCTCCGCCTGGGAGGTGTCCTGGACGAGCTGCCGCTTGGCATTGGCGTTGATGTATCCCTCGTGTAGAGTATCGAAGAACCATTGCACCTGGATGTCCTCCGGCTCGACCCAGCTCGGGTCAGGGCCGTGCGTGTTGCAGTTCGGCATCATGGTGATGATGTCGGTCCAGCATGAATTGTTGCATAGTGGAACCACTCCTGCCGGCAACTTGAACAAAGGCCCCTTGACGACCTTGCCGGCCTTCGCGGCGGCCCTCGCGACCTTGCCGGTCCGCTCGACCTCGCTGTCACGGCCCACGTCAAGCTGGAAGAGTCGCTGGAAGAAATGGGCATGCCCCATCACAGTGAAATTGTGGTCGAGGCCGGGGCGAAGCCGCATGATGTCAGCAGGGTTCGTAAAGAGCCAGGCCGGCCTCCCCTTGTTGTGCAGTGGAGCGATCCGGCGGCGGATGAAGTCCGCCCCGATCATCTCAAGGGTGAGCCCGGCCTCGGTGAGCCGAAGGATCCCGGGGGTGGCAATCGTGTGCTTCTCATCGTCAGCATCGGTGTCGCTCCAATCGCTTCTGCGGACGCAGCGCCTGGCGAACTTCGCAGAATGCCGGCGGGTCCTTTTCTTCAATCCAGCACCACCGGCCCCGCCACTCTTACCACCTCTCCTTCATGGCGCCCTTCGGGTACGCTCCCTTGGATCTTGGGATCCAGGTGATGCAACCAGAGATGGCGCCCCCCGTTTGAATCCGAGGGAAGAAGTAGTGGCGGAAAAGCGCCGTGTTGGGGTGCACCCCGGTGAAACCTTCACAGAGGTGCATGAAAAGGGCCATGCACGCCACCGCATTTGGGGTAAAATCCAAGAGGCGGAAGCCAAAGGTATGCATGATGTCGCTGAAGAAATCGGAGAAGGGAGGACAAAGACCGCAGGAGAAATAGTCGACAAAGAAAGGGTACCGATTCGGGGCAGCCTCGGCGCAGTTGGCAGGGATGGCACGCGTGGCTGGGTGCCCCATCTTCTCTCCCCCCCGTCTTCACCCCCAGAGGGGCCTGAAGGCTTCCCGGAGCTCGAACACATCAACTGTTGAGGGGAAGTAGGCGGACTGCGTCCACTGCACCACCAGCGCACTCTCCAGCGGCTCCGGCATCCTTGGCCACTCCCTTGCCCTTGGTGGATTTGGGCGCCATGGCGGCTGGGGGAGGGGGGCAAGAAACAGAGGGCCGCGGGAACGCAACAGCGGCGAGCAAAAGCGAAGCTTAGGGAAGAATAGGAAGATGAATGGAGGCCTCCGATATTGGGATTGCGCAGAGGGTAAAAGGAACAGTGTGCTCGCGGTTATCCCTTTTTATAGGGAAGGTGCGGGTCGCGCTGCCCATTTACTATGATGTGACGCATGCATGCGGGAACCACCCCACGCATGCCGCCCACGTCACGCGCACCCCTCCACGTCGCGCATTCAACGCGGGTCGTGCGAAGCGCAGCGCGTGAAAAGTTTTACCGCGGTAAAAACCGCCCCCTGCCCGCGCACCGTTTTGGGCCTGGCCCAACAACGTGTCGCACTTATGTGTGGCCCAGGTCCGGGGGCTCCTGTTGGTGTACAAAAGAAGGGGCTTACCTTTGTACCCCTTTACCTGTGCACGGACAGTCGAAGCCGCGCCCACAGCCACACCAAGCAGAACAGGGGAGGTGAACTGAGGTAAAACCGAAGCCCAAGGCAGACAGAGCAACACCGAGGCCGATACCACAAAAGAGCAGAGAGACGAAGCAGGTCCCCCGGCAAGACCCTTGCGGGGGCAGCCTCCGCAGCCCCGGCAAGGCCCTTGTCGGGACGGCTCGTCCAACACCTGTGGAGCGCACCACCCTTGAGCCCACGGTCTCCAACACCATCAACCACGTTGGGCCAGGGCTCGGGAGGCACCTCCAGGGTGGCATGCAGATCTTTGTCAAGACCAAGGAATATTCAAGATCAGATTAGGATTAAAAGACAATGATCCTCGGCAAGATCCTTGCCGAGGAGAGCCACATGACCCCCGGCAAGATCCTTGTCGGGGACGACAGCACGCCATGGCAAGGCCCTCGCCAAGGTCGCCAGCAGGGCCACCTCCAGGCCCGCGCCAGCCAAGTCTCCACCGCCGTTCGCATGCAGCTGCCAGCCCAACCAGCTGGGCAGGCACCTACGTGGCAACATGCAGCTTCCAGGCCAACTCAGCACACGCCTGCGTGGCGGCATGCAGATCTTCGTGAAGAACCTACCACCGCGCCACCTCAGCTTCCTGCCTACATGGCGCCGCATGCGACGCTGGCCAGGGCGCGTGTCGAAGCGAGGAGGAGTGGCGACGGACGGGACGGGCCTCGTTCCTGCCCCGGATAAAGCAAGGGGACACCTAAGCCACGCATTAAATGCGTCTTGTCCTTTAATACGAGCGATAAGCTAATATCACTGTAGGCCTTTCCACCTCGTGTGTGCCACTATGGCAGCCCCTTTCGACTATAAAACAAGGCCCATGGCGTACTGGAGAGGGATTCGGCTCTTTTGAACCATGCAGCCACCATAGCTAGTTCGAGAGCTCAAGAACTCTCTGAAATACATCCACCAAAGCAGGACTAGGGTTTTACGCATCCTCGCGGCCCGAACCTGGGTAAATGATCCGTGTGCTGATTACTAATCCGGCTCTTCTCACAACCCCGCGCCCCGGAAACCGTAGTAGGGATTCTTGTGATCCCATAGGTGTCGTTTCCCACCGACAAAAAGTGTGAGATCATTTAGTGTAAGAGAAAATTGAGCGTTGTACGAACTTGTGATGGTGAAGAATAAAAGTGACAGACTGCATAATAAAGGTTGTCATCAAAAGGGGCAATACAACGTGACTTTCTTTTGCACTAAGGGGTTGAGCATACAAACAAATAAGCGCATGGCAACCTCTGCTTCCGTCTGCGAATGGCCTATCTTTTACTTTTATGTATTTACTTTTATGCAAGAGTATTCTTCTCTCTATTCCTTTTTATTTTTCTCCTTTGGCAAGCATCATGTAGTGAGGAAAGATCTAGGCACACATGTCCAATTGAATATGGGTAGCATGAGTTATTATTGTTGACATCACCCTTGAGGTGAATACGTTGGGAGGCGAAACTATAAGCCTCCATCTTTCTATGTGTCTGGTGAAATGTTTTGCACATGTGTATGCGGTGAGTGTTAGTAATCATAGAAGACTATATGATGGTTGAGTATGTGGACTTGCCTAAAGGCTCTGATACGTGACCCTTCCTGAAGAGATTATGAATTGTAGTTGCAAAGTTGACAAAGAACATAGTTTGTTGGTTTCTAATAGAGTTTATGCTTTATACTTCAATTGTGTGATCAATTTCCATTTATTCATGGGGAGTCTATGATAAAAGTTCTATGATAAAATTTTTATGTTTAAATTTGTTGCTGTTATAATAATCTACATGATGCTTCTATGTCCATATTTTGTTTTTATCGACACCTCTCTCTCTAAGCATGTGGACATGTTTTTCGATTTTGGTTTTCGCTTGAGGACAAGCGAGGTCTTAGCTTGGGGGAGTTGATACGTCCATTTTGCATCATGTTTTCCAACTGTTATTTATGATGTTTTTATGCATAATAATGCTTTTTGGAGTAATTATAATGCCTTTTCTCTCATAATATGCAAGGTATACACAAAGAGTAAGAATTCCAGCAGCTGGAAATCTGGACCTGGAAAAGCTACGTCAGGCTACATATTCTGCACAACTCCAAACAAGATGAAACTTTACGGAGATTTTTTATGGATTATTTGAAGAATATTGGAGCAAATAAGTACCAAAGGGGGCCTACCAGGTGGGCACAACCCACCTGGGCACGCTAGGGAGCCCAGGCAAGCCCTGGTGGGTTGTGCTCACCCAGGCCCACCTCTGGTGCCCATCTTCTGGTATATAAGACATTTTGACCTAGAAAAAAATAAGGAGAGGACTTTCGGTACGAAGAGCAGCCGCCTCGAGGCGGAACTTGAGCAGGAGCCCTTTTGCCCTCCGGCGAAGCGATTCCGCCGGGGGAACTTCCCTCCCGGAGGGGGTAATCATCGTCATCATAATCACCAACGACTCTCCCATCTTGGGGAGGGAAATCTCCATCAACATCTTCAACAACACCATCTCCTCTCAAAGCCTAGTTCATCTCTTGTGTTCAATCTTTGTACCAGAACTATAGATTGGTGCTTGTGGGTGACTAGTAGTGTTGATTACATCTTGTAGTTGAGTAGTATAGGGTTTATTTGGTGGAATATTATATGTTTAGATCCAATATGCTATTTAATACCCCTCTGATCTTGAGCATGTTTATCACTTGGGAGTAGTTACCATTGTTCTTGAGGTCATGGGAGAAATCATGTTGCAAGTAATCATGTGAACTTGATATGTGTTCGATATTTTGATAGTATGTATGTTGTGATTCCCTTAGTGGTGTCATGTGAACGTCGACTACATGAAACTTCACCATATTTGGGCCTAAGGGAATGCATTGTGGAATAGTTATTAGATGATGGGTTGCGAGAGTGACAGAAGCTTAAACCCTAGTTTATGCACTATTCTGTAAGGGACCAAATGGATCCAAAAGTTTAATGATATGGTTAGAATTTATTCTTAATACTTTTCTCATAGTTGCGGATGCTTGCGAGGGGGTTAATCATAAGTAGGAGTTTTGTTCAAGTAAGAACAGCACATAAGAACCGATCCACCCACATACCAAATTATCAAAGTAGCGACCACAAATCGAACCAACATCATGAAAGTGACTAGATGAAATTTCCGTGTACCCTCAAGAACACTTTTTTTACTATAGGGGATTGTTTTGGCATGTCCTTTGCATCAAAAGGATTGGGCTACCTTGCTGCACTTTTGTTACTACTATCATTACTTGCTCATTACAAATTATCTTGCTATCAAACTACTTCTTACTTACAATTTCAGCACTTGCAGACATTACATTGCTGAAAAGCACTTGTCATTTCCTTCTGCTCCTCGTTGGGTTCGACACTCTTACTTATCGAAAGGAGCTACAATTGATCCCATATACTTGTGGGTCATCAGACGCCTCAGGCTACCCGCTCGAGCTGTGGCACCACCGGGGTGCAAACTTCGTCTTCTGCCACTTCAGCCTCCCGTGTTGCATCAACCGCCAGTATCTCCATCCAGGGGATTTCTCCACCATGCACGCCTTCGCCCAAGTGGAGGCTACTGCACCCACCCCCGACCGCTGCATCCTTCGCCTTCCTCCAGCACGCAGATCCTCGATGTCCGCCTCTCCATCATCAAAACATGGGCGCTTGTCGTGGGCCTCGCCATCCCTCTTGACGGCGAACGCGACGATGGGGTGCCTGAAGAGGTCCCCCGTGTCCATGGGGTCTGGACCAACAACACACAGCTGTGCCCCTGCAATGGCATCCATTACGACGATGACTAAATGCCGATCCCATCTCATCCACGGTTGCCAACCCATGTGGTTGCCTTGGATGACGCCCTCCTCTTCAACGAGAACACATCCACCCTCCTCGACAATGCCATGCGGGTCATCTCCATTAGCTCGGACGACGACGACTCCGTCGTTGCTCTCTCCGATGACCTCAACGTCTCCAACTCTTTTGCTTCCCTGGTCGTGGACGATTACCACACCGACGAGGCCTTCGATGATATTGATGCTGAGGGTGAGCCCATGCATGAAGTGGAGGCTCACTATTTGTAGAGCCCTTGACAAGCTCATCGCAGATCAAACCATCACCCTCTATTGCAGCAACCGCCTTGCTAATAAGGAGGGCCCTGCTTTCACGGATATGACCACAAAGGAGTTCGATCTCTCCGCGGCCTCCTTTGGCCTTGCTGCGGCCATTGATGCTGCAGGACTTGTGGCGGCCCCGGAGACCCCAAACGACGATGTCCAGGCCCTGGTCAGCATTGCTATGAAGTGTGGCACCATGGCGGAAGACGTGCGTGAGATCTCCTCAGTGCCACGCGATTCTCCATGATCCGCTACTCCAAATCTACAGGTCGTTCACCATCCGCCCGTCCCCCTCGCTTTTTAGTTAACTCGCAGAACATTCGCCTCATCGCTAGAGCTTTTTGGGTTGTCGACTTTGGGCAATAGCTCGAGTTGGGTCTACATGTGATGTGGTCGTGCATGTTTTGGGCTAGCCGCTGTTACTGCATTTCATCTCTTTCCCTTGTACCCGCAACCCCCATGTTTAGTTTCAATATGAACGGCTTATCTTTCTACTTCCCTCTGCCCATTGTTGTTTTCTACTACTATGGATAGCTCTAAATTAACGTTCTGTTGTTGGAACGTGCGGGGTCTAGGCCAACCAAAAAATGTAATGATATTCTAGCTGAACTCATCTCAATCAAACCGCACGCCTGTTTCCTTCAAGAAACTAAGATAACTACACCTGACTCTTCAAAAATCAAATCCATTATACCAAGAAAGCTAGATCTCACCTTTCACAAAAACACTGCCGGCTCATTTGGGGGCCTACTTGCGGCCCTGTCATCTGCAAACTTCTCTAACGCGTCGCAGACTCACTCTACCTTCCTCCAATCCGGTACCCTCCACTCTCTAGCTACCCCTCTACCGCTCCTCATCACTAAAGTGTATGCCCCTACTGACCACTCCCTCAAACAAGAATTTCTTAACGATTTAACTACTGCTGCTCCACCCCCAAACCTCCCGTTGTTAGTATGCGGTGACTTTAACCTAATGAGATATGCTCATGATAAAAACAACGACTCCTTCCATCAGAACGAAGCCGACCTCTTTAATCTTTGCATTAATAACATTGCCCTCATAGAGTTACCCCTTCTAGATTGACGTTTCACCTAGTCGAATAAGCGAGACAAGCCTACTCTAGAACATCTCGATCGAGTTTTCGTGAATGATGTGTGGGATCAAATTTTTCCGGACTCTTCTATTTCAAGCTTAACTCGCTTTATCTCAGACCATGTGTAACGCCCCGAGACCGATGTGCCAGGTGTCGTCTAGTTATTTGCTGTTGTTGCGTTGTCATTGCTTGCGTGTCATGCATTCCATATCATGTCATCATGTGCATTTCATTTGCATACATGTTCGTCTCTTGCATTCGAGCATTTTCCCCGTTGTCCGTTTTGCATTCCGGCGCTTCGTTCTCCTTCGGTGGTCATTTCTAGCTTTCTTTCATGTGTGGGGATTAAGCATTTCCGGATTGGACCGAGACTTGCCAAGCGGCCTTGGTTTACTACCGGTAGACCGCCTGTCAAGTGGCGTATCATTTGGACTTCGTTTGATACTCCAACGGTTAACCAAGGGACCGAAAAGGCCTCGTGTGTGTTGCAGCCCAACACCCCTCCATTTTGGCCCAAAACCCACCTAACTCTACTCCATCACCTAGAGCGTTCGAAAACGATCGCGTGGCCGAAAACCGCACCTCATTTGGACTCTCCTAGCTCCCTCTATGCCTATTTAAAGGCCCCGTGATTTTCGGATCTCCTCCTACCTCTGAAACCCTAAAAGTTCCCTCCGACGCGCCGGACATTGTCCGCCCGCGCCGGACACGTCCGCTGCCGCACCCCAGCCAACCGCCGCCTGCCGCCTGCCACCTGTCCTGCCGCCACCCGCGCCCGCTCCAGCCCGCTCCGGCCCGGGGAGAGCCCCCGCGGCCTAGAGGAGCCGCGCCGCCCACGCCCTTCTCCTCCCCGACGCCGCTCGCCGGGCCGCCGCCATCCCTTCGCCGCGCCGCCATGGGCCGCCAGCGCCGCCCCGCTGCCAGCTCGCCGCCCCGCTGCCGGATCTTCAACGCCCCTTCGTCGTTTCTTCGCCGCCCGGCCAGATCCCGGCTAGCTCCGGCCCGGAGAGGAGCCCCGGCGCCCGGATCTCGTCGGCCGCCGCCGTCCTCATCGTCGCCGGTGAACAGTGCTCGCCGGAGTTTGCCTCGTTTTGTGTGCCACCAAACCCTAGATCCGGAGGTCTAATTTTCTTCTAAGTCCCCGGATTTTCTAATCCATATGCTCATGTTCGTAGCTCCGTAACTTTGCATTCGTAGCTCTGATTCATGCATATAGCATATCAAAATGTTCACCTCAGAGAGTACATCATTTCATTACATTGCATCATTTTCATTTGAGTTCATCTTGATGCCCGAAATGCTGTCAGGAGAGGGCTACTTGAGTTAATTGTCAGATCTGCTACTCCGTTTAGCTTTTTGTCATTTTTACCATGATTAATGTGTGCACGATATGCCCTGATGCTCTACATATGTTTTGTTAAGGGTTTTGTCATCTTTCCAAAGGTGCAACCCATGTATTTTTGTGATGTGTGTGGTGACTTGTGCAAGCTTGCAAAGTGGTGCACTTGCTAATTCTGTTTCCAGGGACTTAGCAATTTCACTAAGTCCTGGAGCTGTTTATCTCATGATGCCATATGTTCATGTTGTTTCCTAGTGATCCGTGCCTCTTTTGAGGATGATCAGTAAGGATGTTTTGTTAATATTGTAGTGCTCTATCCATCCATGTCTTTGTTTGAAATTATGGAGCAGCCTAGCTTGAGTCAATCGAGCTCTACTTTTGCTACTTCGTGAATCTGGGCAGATTATCAACTTGTTTGCAATTTTGTCGATGATGTTGTAGTTGATCCGTGCATGCTATGTTATTGTTCTTGCCATGTCTAGCTTGAATTTTGTGCCTTCTTGATGGATGTATGCTTGTCTTGCCATGACTTGCACCGTAGTGAGTGCATCGAGCTCGTAAACATGCCTACTTGAGTTATATTTCAGCATGTGTCAGTTTTCACTAAGTCTGAAAACTGATTATGTTTTGCTATGTTCACATGCTTGCAATTGTATTTTCTGATCCCTTTTGGCTCAAGTTCACTAAGGGACTTTTGTTAAGCTCTTTGAGTAGCTCCATGCCATTCTTTACTTTGCCATGATCAGGTCCTGTAGCATGTAGTTTTGTTGCTCCGAAGAGGGTTACCTGATCTGAAATTCCAGAAAAGTGTTGATTTCACTAAGTCTGAGATCTGTTTGTCATATGCATTTTTGCCATGCTTGTTTGAACCTGTTAATGGATGAATTGGCCATAGCTCAGTGCTAGACTTTTGTTAAGCATCATGTGTGCATCCCTGCCATGTATTTTGTCATATCTTGCATTTTGCATCCCGCATCGCATCCTGCATAGCATATCATATTTGCATTGTGTTGTTTGAGTTTGCACGTGGTTGATTGTGCCCTTGTTGCTTGTTTGTCTTGTTTGGGTAGAGCCGGGAGACGAGTTCGCTAACGAGGAGCCCGTTGAGTTTGCTTTTGAGGATCCAGTCAACTCTGACAACTGTGCAGGCAAGATGATCATACCCTCGAAATCACTACTATCTTTGCTATGCTAGTTTGCTCGCTCTTTTGCTATGCCAATGCTACGATGCCTACCACTTGCTTTCAAGCCCCCCAAATTGCCATGTTAAACCTCTAACCCACCATGTCCTAGCAAACCATTGATTGGCTGTGTTACCTCTTTGCTTAGCCCCTCTTATAGCGTTGCTAGTTGCAGGTGAAGATTGAAGGCCATTCCTTGTTGGAACCTTTATTTACTTGTTGGGATATCATTATATTATCTTGCTATCTTAATGCATCTATATACTTGGTAAAGGGTGGAAGGCTCGGCCTCTCTCCTAGTGTTTTGTTCCACTCTTGCCGCCCTAGTTTCCGTCATATCGGTGTTATGTTCCCGGATTTTTCGTTCCTTACGCGGTTGGGTTATAATGGGAACCCCTTGATAGTTCGCCTTGATTAAAGCTTTTCCAGCAATGCCCAACCTTAGTTTTACCATTTGCCACCTAGCCTTTTCTTTCCCTTGGGTTCTGTAGACTCAAGGGTCATCATTATTTTAACCCCCCCGGGCCAGTGCTCCTCTGATTGTTGGTCCACCTGTCAGCTACCGGTGGCCACCAGGGGCAACTCTGGGTTGGCCTACCCGTACCTAAGACAATCTGAGTGTGCCCTGAGAAAGAGATATGTGCAGCTCCTATCAGGATTTGTCGGCACATCCGGGCGGTGTTGCTGGTCTTGTTTTAACCTGTCGAAGTGTCTTGAATTACCGAGATACCGAGTCTGATCGGAACGTCTTGGGAGGAGGTCTATTCCTTCGTTGATCGTGAGAGATTGTCATGGGCTAAGTTGGGACTCCCCTGCAGGGATTGAACTTTTGAAAGCCATGCCCGCGGTTATGGGGCAGATGGGAATTTGTTAACGTCTGGTTGTAGATAATTTGAACCTTAATTAATTAAAATGAATCAACTGAGTGTGTTACCGTGATGGCCTCTTCTCGGCGGAGTCCGGGAAGTGGACACGGTGTTGGAGTAATGTTTGCGCAGGTTGCTCTCTAGTTTCACGCTCGCGCTTTGCCTCCTCTTCTCACTCTCTTTTGCGAATAAGTTAGCCACCATACTTGCTAGTCGCTTGCTGCAGCTCCTCTCATATATTTACCTTGCCATACCTATAAGCTTAAATAGTCTTGATCGCGAGGGTGCGAGATTGCTGAGTCCCTGTGGCTCACAGATTACTATTACACCAGATGCAGGGCCTGTTGATTCCACTCCAGGAGACGCGTATGAGCTCAAGTGGGAGTTTGACGAAGACTCTCAACGCTACTATGTTTCCTTTCCCGATGATCAGTAGTGGTGCCCAGTTGGGGGTGAACGGGACCGTTGTCGCATGTTGGGTTCTCTTTTATTTTGGCGCTGTAGTCAGGCCATGAGTGTTTGGATGATGTAATGTTATTTATGTTCTTGATTGACGTGGCGAGTGTAAGCCAACTATGTTATCTCCCCTTTTTTTATCATATTACATGGGATGTTGTGAAGATTGCCTAACTTGCGACATATGCCTTCAATGAGATTATGTCTCTAAGTCGTGCCTCGACACGTGGGAGCTATAGTCGCATCGAGGGTGTTACAAGTTGGTAATCAGAGCCTTCCCCGACCTTAGGAGCCCCATTGCTTGATCGTTTTAGTGGCCGAGTTGTGTCTAGAAAAATGTTTTGAGTCATTTAGGAATTATATATCAGAGAGTTTAGGAATTCTTTTTACTTCCCAGTCTCCTCATCGCTCTGGTAAGGCATCTTGACGTAGAGTTTTGACCCTTCTCTTCTCAAATTTCACTAAAAAAAATTTAGGATCACGCTGGTATCTTGGAATCGTTCCGATGGTTTTATGATGAGAACATTGTCTTGGTGCCTCCTGTCAGGGGTTTAGTGGAAGTGTCCCAGGGAATTGAGATATGAGGTGTTGTCATCATAATTTTATCGTTGCAGTTCTGGAATACCTGAGTCTAGTACACCGACATCGAAAATCTCTTTTATGCAGTTTGTTGGTGAGATAACCTCGACGCCACCCAGTACTGGGGCGGGAGTTCGGGAGTATCACCATAACTTGTATAACGGATGCTTTTCGAAGGTTGAGGTAGATGATTTCCGAAGGTTTCTTGGTTATGTGTTGAAGGATGGATACAGCTGGATGTAGGATTTGTTAGTTTGGGTGAGATATTATGCTTCCCCTGTATCCCCAACACCTGATTGCATAACCGGAAAATTTTCGGGAGTTTATAAGTGGGAATTCTAGTAGCTCTTAGGATATCTTTCCAACAGATGTATGATATGAAATTGGGGTTCGACATCTAGTGGTCCGCCTATTCACGGTCGGTTTTACAGTGGTCTTGTTGTGTCTTAAAGAGTCCTTGGCTATGCCGACTCGGGGACACTTCGTATGTCATGTGCACTGCCTTGTACATGATGGTGCTGTACGATCGAGCCCGTGTAGGCCCCACCACGAAAACTTCGGATGAAATCTCTATCATATGTTTGTTCTGGCTTATTCCGCAAGCCAATCCTTGTTTTGTTTTGAGTTGTGGTATTCGAGTTGCTTCGAAGTCAAATGTTGATTCCTTACCTTTTTCCAAGTGGTGTTCTCATATTCCTATGTGAATACTAATCCTTCTCGATCATCGAGTTTGTCATTTCAATTTGTTTTCACCAGTGTGTCTCTCCTCAAGTGGATCCGATCATTTCAACATCTGCAAGATTCAATCTTAGCTTTCTCATCGGTGTTCGTTTCATACGATCCAAGTTGCCTTTGTTTTTCCCGCCCTCTCACCCTTGTTTTCTTCAAGGAACCAGATTTCTTATTCAAGTATCATTTTATTGTTGTGAAGCCTCTCCATTCCTTTTCCGTCAATGTTCTTATCCGGCTATTCTCATGAAGATTCTAACGGAGATTCAAGTTCATCATTCTCCATTCTTTCCTTTTCCGGTGGTTTCAAGTCAAGCTTTGTTGATCTTACCCTTATCCTCATTTCAATGCTTTTCTCGTGCCGGTGCACCTCATAACCATTCATCTCTCGCTATTCAATTGTTCCGGAGTGCTCAAGATATCTCGGAGATTCGTGTTTCCACTCTGCTTTCGTTCTAGCTCTTTCGAGGATGTTATCTCATTCTAGCCATTTAATTCAACCGATGCTCTCTCTTTTGAATCGTTCTACGGTGTATCTTTTCAATGGGCCCTAACCCACAGGTCTTTTTCCAGGATCTTACCTGACTCTTCTATTTTCCCGGAGCTACCATCAAATTCTTTTCGAAATTTGACGTAAGAATGCATTGTCATCAGTCAAATGTCTTTCTCCAAGATCTTTCATTTATTTTCATCGTTGGTTCAACCTTTAAAAATCATCATTCCGGTGCCTCAATAATTCTTGGTGGTGTTTCTCATTGTCATTCTCATCTTTTGAAGACCAAAGAAGTTTTTCTCTTAATCTTGCTCCATTCTCTTCAAGTTTCGTGATTCTAGCTTGTTGCCATCCTCTCGTATTTGTTTTGATCATGAGAATTCTTTTCAACCATCCGAAGTAATTCAGGAGCCTTTTCAGTTTGTTCATCCGGAGCCCATCATTTCAGAAGATTTATTAATTCTTAGCTTTCAGTTATCATTCTCCAATCATACCGGTGCTTCGTTCAAGTGATCTTTATTCGGCTCGTGATCTCGTCGTTTGCATGGATCTAAATCCTCACAAGTATCTTCGTTCATTTCATAATTCTTCCCGGGGTTTATTTATCTTTACTTCATTCTTTTTTTTAATTCTTACGGTGGGACTTCCAAGATTCTTCTTCCTTCGTTTATCATATCAATGCATTCGTGCTTTCCAAATTCTACCGGTGGATCATTGAAGACCTTCTCAAGTTGAGCTATATCTATCTTCATCCTTGCTACGAGAATAAGTAGTATGCCAAATCCGTGGATTGTCATCAATTTAAATTGGTGAAGGATAAGCATAACATAATTCTTATTCTTGTTCATCCAAATGATTAATTCCTTATTCCGAAGGTTCATTGATAAATTCTCGGTTTCTTTGTTTCATCTTCTATTTTTCTTGGAGTTCCAACCTTTTTCAATTACTTTACCACGGAGATTCATTTAAATCGGTACAAGGATTCACCTTGTGTTTTCAACTTCTCTTTCCTTCCGTTTGTTCATTCTTTCGTTTACCGGAGTTCTTCATGGAGGTTCTACATGATGGTTCATAAAGGATTTAATTCCTTCTCGAAGTGTTCATCAAGATTCTTTTCTAAGAAGCTCAAGTTTTCTTCATCTTGCTATCCGGAGTGCATTTCTATCTACCATATTATTGGAGATGGTATTATGTCATTCTTGATAATTGAGTTCATGTTTTCATGATTCACATGTTGTCAAGAATGAGATATTTTAAATCCATCAATCTAGTCATTGGAGTTATCTTGGGTTATATTTCACCTAAAGCCTTCCCTAAGGATTGTTGCTATAATGGTGCTCATATATGATCCAAGTTCTTCATCTACCCTCCTGGTGAAATAAGCTTCTCGTCCCCTTTGTTCATGCCAATCCAATTCTTCTTCCCGTGAGTGGCAGGTTGTCACCTCATAATTTTTGAGATGTATTCCATAAGACCATATCAAGATTATTCTTTTCGTTGTTGGTTTTCCAACAACTCCGTTCTAGCATTTGTTGTAAGCGTGCTCCCTCGAGATCTTGTTTCCCTTCGTTCATCCCATTCCATTCTTACTTTTGTTCCGGAGGCTTTGTGATGTTGCTCTCATCAAACCAACTTTCCGTTTTGTCAGGATCGTGTTCTTTTCTTGGTTTATCCATTTAACCGGAGTGTTGTGTCCTTTTTCCTCAAGTTCTTTTCGCCTTATCAAGTCTTGCATCTTTTCTGAACCGAAGTGATGTTCGAATTTGGTCTTCCTTGATCCCCTTCCTTAACCGGCGTGTTTTCAATATATATCTTCCCTTCAACCTCAAGGTTTTCGTAATGTTCTTTGTCCCTCTTTTCTAACAGAGTGTTTTCGACCTTGTTCACCTTCGTTGTATTCTTTTCTTGAATTTGTGTAACCTTTTCAAGGTTCTTTGGTTTCACTCGTTTGTCAAAGAAGCAACTTAGTCTTACCTCTTCTCTTTCTCTTCTGTTGTTCCTCCGGTGCCATTCTAGATCTCGGGACGAGATCCTCTCATAGTGGTGGAGTGTTGTAACGCCCCGAGACCGATGTGTCAGGTGTCGTCCAGTTATTTGCTGTTGTTGCGTTGTCATTGCTTGCGTGTCATGCATTCCATATCATGTCATCATGTGCATTTCATTTGCATACATGTTCGTCTCTTGCATTCGAGCATTTTCCCCGTTGTCCGTTTTGCATTCCGGCGCTTCGTTCTCCTTCGGTGGTCATTTCTAGCTTCCTTTCGTGTGTGGGGATTAAACATTTCCGGATTGGACCGAGACTTGCCAAGCGGACTTGGTTTACTACCGGTAAACCGCATGTCAAGTGGCGTATCATTTGGACTTCGTTTGATACTCCAACGGTTAACTGAGGGACCGAAAAGGCCTCGTGTGTGTTGCAGAGCAACACCCCTCCATTTTGTCCCAAAACCCACCTAACTCTGCTCCATCACCTAGAGCTTTCGATCACGATCGCGTGGCCGAAAACCGCACCTCATTTGGACTCTTCTAGCTCCCTCTATGCCTATTTAAAGGCCCCCCGATTTTTGGAGCTCCTCCTACCTTCGAAATCCTAAAAGTTCCCTCCGACGCGCCGGACATTGTCCGCCCGCGCCGGACACGTCCGCCGCCGCACCCCAGCCAACCGCCGCCTGCCACCTGTCCCGCCGCCACCCGCGCCCGCTCCAGCCCGCTCCGGCCCGGGAGAGCCCCCGCGGCCCAGAGGAGCTGCGCCGCCCGCGCCCTTCTCCTCCCCGACGCCGCTCGCCGCGCCACCGCCATCCCTT
>NC_041382.1:101487254-101500112 GCF_002162155.2 Triticum dicoccoides | reverse complement strand
CCGTGGGCCGCCAGCGCCGCCCCGTCGCCAGCGCCGCCCCGCCGCCAGCTCGCCGCCCCACTGCCGGATCTTCGACGCCCCATCGCTGTTTCTTCGCCGCCCGGCCGGATCCCGGCTAGCTCCGGCCCGTAGAGGAGCCCCGGCGCCCGGATCTCGTCGGCCGCCGCCGTCCTCGTCGTCGCCGGTGAACAGTGCTCGCCGGAGTTTGCCTCGTTTTGCGTGCCACCAAACCCTATATCCGGAGGTCTATTTTTCTTCTAAGTCCCCGGATTTTCTAATCCATATGCTCCTGTTCGTAGCTCCATAACTTTGCATCCGTAGCTCCGATTCATGCATATAACATATCAAAATGTTCATCTCAGAGAGTACATCATTTCATTCCATTGAATCATTTTCATTTGAGTTCATCTTCATGCCCGAAATGCTGTTAGAAGAGGGCTACTTGAGTTAATTGTCAGATCTGCTACTCCATTTAGCTTTTTGTCATTTTTGCCATGATTAATGTGTGCACGATATGCCCTGATGCTCTGCATATGTTTTGTTAAGGGTTTTGTCATCTTTCCAGAGGTGCAACCCATGTATTTTTGTGATGTGTGTGGTGACTTGTGCAAGCTTGCAAAGTGGTGCACTTGCTAATTCTGTTTTCAGGGACTTAGCAATTTCACTAAGTCGTGGAGCTGTTTATCTCATGATGCCATATGTTCATGTTGTTTCCTAGTGATCCGTGCCTCTTTTGAGGATGATCAGTAAGGGAGTTTTGTTAATATTGTAGAGCTCTATCCATCCATGTTTTTTTTTGCAATTATGGAGCAGCCTAGCTTGAGTCAATCGAGCTTTACTTTTGCTACTTCGTGAATCTGGGCAGATTGTCAACTTGTTTGCAATTTTGCCGATGATGTTGTAGTTGATCCGTGCATGCTATGTTATTGTTCTTGCCATGTCTAGCTTGCATTTTGTGCCTTCTTGATGGATGTATGCTTGTCTTGCCATGACTTGCACCGTAGTGAGTGCATCGAGCTCGTAAACATGCCTACTTGAGTTATATTTCAGCATGTGTCAGTTTTCACTAAGTCTGAAAACTGATTATGTTTTTGCTATGTTCACATGCTTGCAATTGTATTTTCTGATCCCTTTTGGCTCAAGGTCACTAAGGGACTTTTGTTAAGCTCTTTGATTAGCTCCATGCCATGCTTTACTTTGCCATGATCAGGTCCAGTAGCATGTAGTTTTGTTGCTCCGAAGAGGGCTACCTGAACTAAAATTCCAGACAAGTGTTGATTTCACTAAGTCTGAGATCTGTTTGTCATATGCATTTTTGCCATGCTTGTTTGAACCTGTTAATGGATGAATTTGCCGTAGCTCTGTGCTAGAATTTTGTTAAGCATCTTGTGTGCATCCCTGCCATGTATTTTGTTGTCATGTTTGGTTGCTGTAGCATGTTCATTTCGTTGCATTTAGATGCCTACTTGCTGTAAATCGCAGACCGGTGTCATTTTTGAATCGCTTGCCATTTCCAAACCGTAACTCCGATTCCGGCGTTCTTTATATCGTTTTCAAGCGATTTCAGCTCATCCTTCCAGTGGCACACTTGGTTTTACAAGTTGAGGCCAGGTTCATGCATTTCCTGTAATATCTTGCATTTTGCATCCCGCATCGCATCCCGCATAGCATATCATATTTGCATTGTGTTGTTTGAGTTTGCACGTGGTTGATTGTGCCCTTGTTGCTTGTTTGTCTTGTTTGGGTAGAGCCGGGAGACGATTTCGCTAACGAGGAGCCCGTTGAGTTTGCTTTTGAGGATCTAGTCAACTCTGACAACTGTGCAGGCAAGATGATCATACCCTCGAAATCACGACTATCTTTGTTATGCTAGTTTGCTCGCTCTTTTGCTATGCCAATGCTACGATGCCTACCACTTGCTTTCAAGCCCCCCAAATTGCCATGTTAAACCTCTAACCCACCATGTCCTAGCAAACCGTTGATTGGCTGTGTTACCGTTTTGCTTAGTGTGACACCCAAAATTTTTGGCGTTGTTTTATTAATTAAGATTTTGCCAGGAATTAAAACTTTTATTTTCTGGGCTCCCTTTTTATTTTTGAACCATTATCTCCCTTGTTATTATGGAGTTTTTCCCCAAAATGAAAAACTTGCAAATATGTTATTGGACTTGTTTAACCTCTCAAGAAAAACTTTTCTTTTATCAGTATAACTAATTACCTAATTAATTTGCTTGATCTTTATTTTCTTGAAAAATGGTTTTCCAAGGTTATAAGGCCATAATTGAACTACAACCATTTGATAAATTCACAGAAAATTCCAACCAAAATTTGGAGTTGTCATGTGATATTTTGAAATCACTTTTATACAAAAATATCTTTTATTCATGTAATATTTTGAGCTCTACACTCAATTTTTCTTCTCTGGTCCAGAGTGCAATTTTGCACTACAACCCATTTAAATATTTCTTTCTGGCCTCCACCAAAATTATGGGATGTTGGTAGTAGCATATGATTCAACATTATGCAAAAACCTAGTGCTGTTATGTGAAAATTTTGAGTGAATCAACCTCTTTTCCATTCTGGTCCAGCCTTGTGATTTCTACTGCAACCCTATTTATTTTTGCTCCAGTAACCCTGTGCCTTCTCCTACTTGTAGACAGCCCTACCAAACCCCTAAGTCCAGGAGCATGCACCCATTTGAATATTTTTGGTTCATGAAATAATGTCATTTATTTCCTGCCCAGAATTGTAGTTTTGCAAAACTTGCACTAACAAGTTTGTGCTTTTCACAAACTAACCTCACCACCCTCTTATTCATCTAAAGAGACCCCACTCTGCAAGTTTTGGCCACTCCAAGAAATGCCTAGGTGCCTGTGGCATTTTGTCAAACACCTTAAGTGCATGAACAGCTTTGACATGAATTTTGTCATTACACTGTGACCTTGCACCTCTGATCAAACTAACATGTCCACTAGACTCCCAGTTACTCCTAACCTAGGTCTGCTAAGTGCCAGCCTCATCTGTGACCTGTAGCATGCCACGACATTGTATCGAACACCTTCCGTGCGTGCACTGGACGCGCCCAGAGCACGCGTATTGCACGATCTGCGCCCGAGCCGACACGCTAGCCCCCCTGGTTTTGGCCCGCTCTGCAGCACCACACCACGCACTTTCCCCCCCCCCCTCACAGCAACACGCCAAGCCGCCCTGGCAGCCTACAGCGACACCGACAGAGCTTTTGGCGGCACACCGGCGTCCGCAGCGCGCCTCTGCCATGGTCGGCGCCGCCAAAGCCACCCCGGCTCGCCACTTGCCCCTGGGAACAGCGCAAGCTTATCCCCTCGCTCGTCGGCTAGCTCTCGTCGCCTCCACGTCGCCCTGCAACACAGTAAGGCGGTCCGCCGACGAGCTCATCCACGGCAGCCGCGAACCGACTTGGAGACGCTATATAAAGGAGCCCCGAGCTTGTCTCCGCACACAGGCAACCCCAAGCCATCTCCCTAGGACCCCCATTGGCAGCCAATCGACTCGGGGAGGTCTCCTTCCCCATCTCCGGCAACCGCAGCCGCCGCCACTGCCCCGGCCATTCCGGCACCACCAGGGCCTCCCCCTCTCCGTTCTCTTCACCAGGAACCTTCTCTTCCTCCCGTGAACCCACCCCCCTACTCGATTTTGATCGGGAACCACCGTAGCCCCAAAACCACTCTGCTCCCGAAGCCCCCTCCGCCGCGAAGCTCACCGCCGACGACTCTTTCCACCCCCGTCTACCCAACGACCACCGAAAGGACCGCCTCGGTCTCGCGGATCCATCCAGACCCTCTAGAACCCGCGGGGAGCCGCCGTTCGCCGGCAACGATCACCGTTGCCTTGCCTCCGTTTGGGCAGAGGAAGAGGAGGGAGGGATAGACCAGTCAAACCTGACCAGTGGGCCAGGCGGGCCCACTGTCAGTGACTCGCGCGCCGTCCACGCTGGAGTAAGTGGAAGCGTAGAACCAAAATACGCTTTCGACGTGTACGTATATTTGAAACGTTTTTCTTTTTCTGTTTTAATTTTAAATAACAGATTTGACCAGAACTTTGACTATCTATAACTCTTTGAATATAACTCCAAATGAATTGATTCTTTTTCCTACATCTCTCAAATTTTGTCTAGTTTATTTTAAGATTTATTTGAAAATTTTCCAAAAAACTTTTTTGTACTGTTTTTGAAATATGTGTTATTTGCATATTTTTGAAAATAGGATTTTGGAAGAGAAGAAAGCTTTCAAAAGATTTGGAGTGCACCCTGCCCTTCCACACCATGAAGGCAAGCAGTCTGAACCCTGGAATAATATTTTTGGCATGATAGTTAACACGTTTATAACACCACCTTATATCGGAGAACTTGTTATTTCATGTGATATGATCAATTGCATGAATGCATATTAGTGATTTCCTTGCTGTTGGAAATGAATATACTGGTGATGGTAATCATCCTCATGTGCCTTGCATGCATGCCGGAAAGAAATCCGGGAAAGCCTTTGCCTTGGGTAGGCGTGAGCTTATCGCCGGTCTCCGTCGGGACGGTTATGTCCGGTATGGCATGGTAAGGTATATTGAGTGGTGATTTTGTTGGTTGAAATATATTTGTTATACATGTCATACAGGGAATTTATAAACCTCCTGAGTCAACCGTAGATCGAGTCTTGTTCCAGTAACCCCCATACTTGTTTTGTACTACCACTTGTCCCTACCGCAGGTAGGGTACAGTTCAGTAAGTCGTCAACCCCTTTCAAGCACACACCGTACAGAGAGGCCATGGTGGAAGATACCGGTTGTAGCCGGTAGGCAGGCCACCTGGTCCGGGGGCATGGGTGTTTTCGGTTGGGACCGAGAGGGGAGGCCACCCCTTAGAGCGCGCGATATAAATTTGATCCCATGCTACGCGAGGTTGTAGCCTCCCCACTTAGAGTTTTGCTTAACAAGTGTCATGGGTGATTCCAGACACCGATGAGTTAAGCTGGTGTGTGCAAGTTAGGCATGTTTTCAACTAAAAGGCCGTAGACGGAATTAGTCCCGATGGACTAAAGGAATCCGTTACTCGTGGGTAAAGAGTACACCCTCTGTAGAGATTAAACCTATTCGAATAGCCGTGTCCATGGTTAAGGATTACAGTCTGGGATGGGTCAAGTGTTGGTCTTAGTGTCGGTCTTCGGAGGAGATATTGTTAAACCAAACTTGGATACCGACTAGTTACTTGTGAGGACCATGATTATTATTTTGTGATGGACTAACCCGTTGCATTATCTGTATTATCGAGTATCCCTGGGACGGTTCTACCTCCTGGATATTCATTGTGATTATTTATTTTATAAGCCCTTTATGTGGTGTCGCTGAGACGCCCGACTGTGGCATTTCTCTTATAAGCCCTTTATGTGGTGTCGCCCAGACGCCCGACTGTGGCATTTCTTTTAAAGCCCTTTATGTGGTGTCGCTCAGACGCCCGACTGTGGCATTTCTTTTAAAGCCCTTTATGTGGTGTCGCTCAGACGCCCGACTGTGGCATTTCTCTTATAAGCCCTTTATGTGGTGTCGCTCGGACGCCCGACTGTGGCATTTCTTTTAAAGCTCTTTATGTGGTGTCGCTCAGACGCCCGACTGTGGCATTTCTTTTAAAGCCCTTTACGTGGTGTCGCTCAGACGCCCGACTGTGGCATTTCTTTTAAAGCCTTTTATGTGGTGTCGCTCAGACGCCCGACTACGACATTTTATTCCCACTTTATTACTGCTTATTCATGTTGCATGAAAAATACCTGCTTGCATGCATAAAAGATGTTTTATTTATGACTGACGATGTGATCATGGAATTTTTCAGTGCATGATTATCAATTATATTATACCTGTGTTCTTAATATTTGCGAGTACATTCAAAGTACTCACTGGCTTGTCCCTGGCTGTTGTCTTGGCCAGATTGCTTGCTTGGAGAGGAGCGTGGCGATGACAGCCTCGGGACCTAAGCAACAGTGATAGTAGCCTCGCGAAGATAGGAGTTAACCTGGTCAGCTGTTCCTGTGGGAAATGGAGTCCCATAGACACTGATGACTCACAAACCGCTTCCGCCATCGACCACTAGAAACCATTTGACGTACTCATAGGCCACAATGGTCTTGTACTACATATTTTGTATTTTTGCTTGGAATTTCTGTATCAAGTTGGTGCCTCATCAGCTAACAGTAATCCTGGGGCTGGTGAGCATGACGGCCATTTTCTGGAAATCAATGTCCGGAAAAACCGGTCGTGACAGACTTGGTATCAGAGCCAGGCTGACCATTGGCTAATCCTATCTTAGCCGGGTCTATAAACTTAGGCAAACCAACCCACCAAACCATAACCAAACCCCAGCCAAGCTTCTAGTGCAAGATAGCCACACAGTAACCCAACACCTTTTGGCAGTCGGTGCCCAACCTATCAACCTAACCTGTCGCTCATGCGCCAGTGATCGAATCCTAAATAGTCCTTTCTCGCAAACGTGCGAAGGAAGACTCCGTCCCCTTTTCCTATAAAGAGGGGCACGCTAGCCCCAACACAGCACAGCACAGCCTCTACCCCAAACCAAGCTACAATGCCTGGCCCTGTCGTGCACAATGAGACCACGACAACCAACCTTGGAGGCTTTGTGACCATACTCGCAAACCTCACCCGTCGTGCCTATGCGTTAGAAGAGCCCCCAGAATATGTTCTGTACCAAGGACCCATGAGCGGTGAGAACCGTCAATTCTGGGCCACTTTACACATCTACGGTAGGGGTCTAGCACCCGAACGCCCCTACAGGTTCACCGGAAGAACGACTTCCTTTGAGCCACAAGCCATCCAACTAGCTGCTCGAGAAGCTATAGTTCATCTCTGGCACTTGTCACCCAGAGTTAACTGTCGCTCGTTCCACTACTACCCCAGACGTGAAGGGTATGGTAGACCACCCCAAGTTGCCAACGGAGATCACGAGACAGATCCTGCATTGTTGCACCTAGTGCGCTATGTAAGTGCACTAGAGGAACTGTGCGATCAAATCACCATTGATCTAATCGCAGCTCATGGAGAGCTGGTTCGTCGAGCCCCGGCGAGAGAAGAGAACAAGCCCAACGCCGACAACCCAGTCGTGCTGTTTGGACACCCGATTGAGTCCCTGAGATCTGCCCCAGCCATCGGCCAAGGTACTCTGATGACCCCAGAAGTGCTTCGTCGCCTCTTGGGAGCACACTCCAACGGGGTTCTGGCCAACAATCCCCGAGATGGTCATCATCGCTACCCCGAGCCTGCAGCCCCTCAACCCACTCCAGCTAATTCCGACGGTGAGACCCGTGGAGAAGCCTCAACATCCACAAGGCACGCCCGCTTGGATGTAAACGAGGTAGACTAAGTCACCCGAGTCGTATCGAGTCCCAGTGTACCCTCGCTTTGTAATCGTGTGGCCTTGTAATTAAATGTTGCCTATTGTCGTGCCTCTGTTTTAATAGTAGCCTTGCCTGGATACGCCAGTATGCAGTATAAGATTTCTATCCCAGACACAGTTACCAAAAACCTCCCCGACAACCCCCACAGTAACACATCACTATAGTGAAATGTGTGAATCTGTGGCTTGACCCCGACCCTTGGAACAGAGCTGAAAATTTTTCTTTACCATTCACCACAGTAAAAAAAAAGACCCAGCTCCGGTGCTATAAAAAGGCCACCGCGTGACCTTGCCAAGCACCTCTCACCTTGTGCACCACCCTCACAACCATTTCTTGCCATGTCGACCCCCAGCATTTACCTGAGAACCCCATATGCAACCCAGGGTAGTTTTGTCAAGATATTGTGGGATTTTACCTGCAGTACCATGGGCGCTACCCAGCCACCCCAGTATGAGCTATTCAAATCGAGAATTACCCCTTCCACCTCGAGATATTGGGCAGCAGTACACATCCCTCCCGTAAACTCAAACCAAGACCCAACGGAGGTCTCCTTCGTGGGGAAATCTATGCCAACCCCACATATGGCCATAGAAGTTGTTGCATACGAAGCGCTTGCTCGCCTTCGATTCGCGGTACCCTATGCCAGTGAACGAGGGTATTATTACTTCCCGAGCCGTGCAGCACCCAGAGGAGTGTATCCCAGTACCAGAGACGTTTTCTAGGGACCCCGTCCAGTTACCGTTTCCATTTTAGACGTCGCTGCGGTGTTCATTATTGCAACATTTATTTATGTGTGTGACTTATGCGTGATACCCTGAGTTTCTACGATGAGTCAATTATTTGGCTTCTACTAATGTGTGTAGTTTTTGTTGTGGTTTATGCTCCTTTAAATTAACTGTTTTTCCCTCGCAAAATCCTGGAGTGAGATTTCTTTTCCCTGAGTTGCTACATTTGCACCTTCTCACGACATGGATTAATTAATTTCACACAGCACCATGGCAGTAGACTCACAACCATAATCATTCGGACACATACACTGTTTGCAAAACTTTACAACGGTGTTACATCCAGCTAATCACCCGCTAACAACAGTTAGCAACCGGCACACCCCATCTACTCCTCGTGATCACCACCACCGCGGAGAGCCAACACCCGAGCAGCAGCATCGCGACGATCGTCGAGGATCATCGCGCACAGGAGCACGGAGAGCCCTAGCAGTGTCGCCAGCCCTCCGCATATCAGGATCGCAAACCAATCCGGCATCGCCTCCGCCATTAGAGCCTAACCCGAGCTTTTGTAAGCGGTAATGGATGAAGAAGGAGGAGGATAAGTGAGGCCAGGTGTGAGGAAGAAGAGAGGGGCACCCCGGCCGTTTTATAGCTCGAGCTTGGTGTACGGTGGGTGAAGTCCACCAACGCCGCTTGTCGCCGATCGCCGGTGTTCAGAGACGAATCCGCGAGCAGTGCCGACAGCACGCTGGCCCGCGAGGTGAGTGCACGCTGCACCGGCAGCTAGCACGCCGCACACTACTGCAATACGGCCTAGATGCCCTATGCGCTAGGCGTCGCCGGTGGAGAAAGCGTGCGGGAGAAAGGAAGAAGAAAGAGCCAGAGGAAGAAGAAGAGGCCGATAGTGGGCCCTGGGTCCACCTGTCAGCCAGAGGGAGCACTGTGCCCTCGGGTACGACCAGCGTATATTTAAATTTAGAGGTTATTCTAAATTTATATCCAGCGTAGAAATCTCACGTTTTTTTTCTGAACCGTAGATTTTTCCACGCAGCACCAGTATTCACACTATGGTTTTTCACCACTTATTGCCCTCTCACTGTAGCCACATTTTTATTGCGTATAGTTTTTCTTAAAACAACTTTGAACAAATCTCGAGGACGAGATTTTTCTTAAGGGGGGTAGTGTTATGACACCCAGAATTTTTGGCCTTGTTTTATTAATTAAGATTTTGCCAGGAATTAAAACTTTTATTTTCTGGGCTCCCTTTTTATTTTTGAACCATTATCTCCCTTGTTATTATGGAGTTTTTCCCCAAAATGAAAACCTTTCAAATATGTTATTGGACTTGTTTAACCTCTCAAGAAAAACTTTTCTTTTATCAGTATAACTAATTACCTAATTAATTTGCTTGATCTTTATTTTCTTGAAAAATGGTTTTCCAAGGTTATATGGCCATAATTGAACTACAACCATTTGATAAATTCACCTAAAATTCCAACCAAAATTTGGAGTTGTCATGTGATATTTTGAAATCACTTTTATACAAAAATATCTTTTATTCATGTAATATTTTGAGCTCTACACTCAATTTTTCTTCTCTGGTCCAGAGTGCAACTTTGCACTACAACCCATTTAAATATTTCTTTCTGGCCTCCACCAAAATTATGGGATGTTGGTAGTAGCATATGATTCAACATTATGCAAAAACCTAGAGCTGTTATGTGAAAATTTTGAGTGAATCAACCTCTTTTCCATTCTGGTCCAGCCTTGTGATTTCTACTGCAACCCTATTTATTTTTGCTCCAGTAACCCTGTGCCTTCTCCTACTTGTAGACAGCCCTACCAAACCCCTAAGTCCAGGAGCATGCACCCATTTGAATATTTTTGGTTCATGAAATAATGTCATTTATTTCCTGCCCAGAATTGTAGTTTTGCAAAACTTGCACTAACAAGTTTGTGCTTTTCACAAACTAACCTCACCACCCTCTTATTCATCTAAAGAGACCCCACTCTGCAAGTTTTGGCCACTCCAAGAAATGCCTAGGTGCCTGTGGCATTTTGTCAAACACCTTAAGTGCATGAACAGCTTTGACATGAATTTTGTCATTACACTGTGACCTTGCACCTCTGATCAAACTAACATGTCCACTAGACTCCCAGTTACTCCTAACCTAGGTCTGCTAAGTGCCAGCCTCATCTGTGACCTGTAGCATGCCACGACATTGTATCGAACACCTTCCGTGCGTACACTGGACGCGCCCAGAGCACGTGTATTGCACGATCCGCGCCCGAGCCGACACGCTAGCCCCCCTGGTTTTGGCCCGCTCTGCAGCACCACACCACGCACTTCCCCCCCCCTCACAGCAACACGCCAAGCCGCCCTGGCAGCCTACAGCGACGCCGACAGAGCTTTTGGCGGCACACCGGCGTCCGCAGCGCGCCTCTGCCATGGTCGGCGCCGCCAAAGCCACCCCGGATCGCCACCTGCCCCTGGGAACAGCGCAAGCTTATCCCCTCGCTCGTCGGCTAGCTCTCGTCGCCTCCACGTCGCCCTGCAACACAGTAAGGCGGTCCGCCGACGAGCTCATCCACGGCAGCCGCGAACCGACTTGGAGACGCCATATAAAGGAGCCCCGAGCTTGTCTCCGCACACAGGCAACCCCAAGCCATCTCCCTAGGACCCCCCTTGGCAGCCAATCGACCCGGGGAGGTCTCCTTCCCCATCTCCGGCAACCACAGCCGCCGCCACTGCCCCGGCCATTCCGGCACCACCAGGGCCTCCCCCTCTCCGTTCTCTTCACCAGGAACCTTCTCTTCCTCCCGTGAACCCATCCCCCTACTCGATTTTGATCGGGAACCACCGTTGCCCCAAAACCACTCTGCTCCCGAAGCCCCCTCCGCCGCGAAGCTCACCGCCGACGACTCTTTCCACCCCCGTCTACCCAACGACCACCGGAAGGACTGCCTCGGTCTCGCGGATCCATCCAGACCCTCTAGAACCCGCGGGGAGCCGCCGTTCGCCGGCAACGATCACCGTTGCCTCGCCTCCGTTCGGGCAGAGGAAGAGGAGGGAGGGATAGACCAGTCAAACCTGACCAGTGGGCCAGGCGGGCCCACTGTCAGTGACTCGCGCGCCGTCCACGCTGGAGTAAGTGGAAGCGTAGAACCAAAATACGCTTTCGACGTGTACGTATATTCGAAACGTTTTTCTTTTTCTGTTTTAATTTTAAATAACAGATTTGACCAGAACTTTGACTATCTATAACTCTTTGAATATAAATCCAAATGAATTGATTCTTTTTCCTACATCTCTCAAATTTTGTCTAGTTTATTTTAAGATTTATTTGAAAATTTTCCAAACAACTTTTTTGTACTGTTTTTGAAATATGTGTTATTTGCATATTTTTGAAAATAGGATTTTGGAAGAGAAGAAAGCTTTCAAAAGATTTGGAGTGCACCCTGCCCTTCCACACCATGAAGGCAAGCAGTCTGAACCCTGGAATAATATTTTTGGTGTGATAGTTAACACGTTTATAACACCACCTTATATCGGAGAACTTGTTATTTCATGTGATATGATCAATTGCATGAATGCATATTAGTGATTTCCTTGCTATTGGAAATGAATATACTGGTGATGGTAATCATCCTCATGTGCCTTGCATGCATGCCGGAAAGAAATCCGGGAAAGCCTCTGCCTTGGGTAGGCGTGAGCTTATCGCCGGTCTCCGTCGGGACGGTTATGTCTGGTATGGCATGGTGAGGTATATTGAGTGGTGATTCTTTTGGTTGAAATATATTTGTTATACATGTCATACAGGGAATTTATAAACCTCCTGAGTCGACCGTAGATCGAGTCTTGTTCCAGTAACCCCCATACTTGTTTTGTACTACCACTTGTCCCTGCCGCAGGTAGGGTACGGTTCAGTAAGTCGTCAACCCCTTTCAAGCCCACACCGTACAGAGAGGCCATGGTGGAAGATACCGGTTGTAGCCGGTAGGCAGGCCACCTGGTCCGGGGGCAAGGGTGTTTCCGGTTGGGACTGAGAGGGGAGGCCACCCCTTAGAGCGCGCGATATAAATTTGATCCCATGCTACGCGAGGTTGTAGCCTCCCCACTTAGAGTTTTGCTTAACAAGTGTCGTGGGTGATTCCAGACACCGATGAGTTAAGCTGGTGTGCGCAAGTTAGGCGTGTTTTCAACTAAAAGGCCGTAGACGGAATTAGTCCCGATGGACTAAAGGAATCCGTTACTCGTGGGTAAAGAGTACACCCTCTGCAGAGATTAAACCTATTCGAATAGCCGTGTCCATGGTTAAGGATTACAGTCTGGGATGGGTCAAGTGTTGGTCTTAGTGTCGGTCTTCGGAGGAGATATTGTTAAACCAAACTTGGATACCGACTAGTTACTTGTGAGGACCATGATTATTATTTTGTGATGGACTAACCCGTTGCATTATCTGTATTGTCGAGTATCCCTGGGACGGTTCTACCTCCTGGATATTCATTGTGATTATTTATTTTATAAGCCCTTTATGTGGTGTCGTTGAGACGCTCGACTGTGGCATTTCTCTTATAAGCCCTTTATGTGGTGTCGCCCAGACGCCCGACTGTGGCATTTCTTTTAAAGCCCTTTATGTGGTGTCGCTCAGACGCCCGACTGTGGCATTTCTTTTAAAGCCCTTTATGTGGTGTCGCTCA
>NC_041382.1:101464812-101487114 GCF_002162155.2 Triticum dicoccoides | reverse complement strand
CTCAGACGCCCGACTGTGGCATTTCTCTTATAAGCCCTTTATGTGGTGTCGCTCGGACGCCGACTGTGGCATTTCTTTTAAAGCCCTTTATGTGGTGTCGCTCAGACGCCCGACTGTGGCATTTCTTTTAAAGCCCTTTATGTGGTGTCTCTCAGACGCCCGACTGTGGCATTTCTTTTAAAGCCTTTTATGTGGTGTCGCTCAGACGCCCGACTGCGGCATTTTATTCCCACTCTATTACTGCTTATTCATGTTGCATGAAAATAACCTGCTTGCATGCATAAAAGATGTTTTATTTATGACTGACGATGTGATCATGGAATTTTTCAGTGCATGATTATCAATTATATTATACCTGTGTTCTTAATGTTTGCGAGTACATTCAAAGTACTCACTGGCTTGTCCCTGGCTATTGTCTTGGCCAGATTGCTTGCTTGGAGAGGAGCGTGGCGATGACAGCCTCGGGACCTAAGCAACGGTGATAGCAGCCTCGCGAAGATAGGAGTTAACCTGGTCAGCTGTTCCTGTGGGAAATGGAGTCCCATAGACACTGATGACTCACAAACCGCTTCCGCCATCGACCACTAGAAACCATTTGACGTACTCATAGGCCACAACGGTCTTGTACTACATATTTTGTATTTTTGCTTGGAATTTCTGTATCAAGTTGGTGCCTCATCAGCTAACAGTAATCCTGGGGCTGGTGAGCACGACGGCCATTTTCTGGAAATCAATGTCCGGAAAAACCGGTCGTGACACTTAGCCCCTCTTATAGCGTTGCTAGTTGCAGGTGAAGATTGAAGGCCGTTCCTTGTTGGAACCTTTATTTACTTGTTGGGATATCATTATATTATCTTGCTATCTTAATGCATCTATATACTTGGTAAAGGGTGGAAGGCTCGGCCTCTCGCCTAGTGTTTTGTTCCACTCTTGCCGCCCTAGTTTCTGTCATATCGGTGTTATGTTCCTGGATTTTGCGTTCCTTACGCGGTTGGGTTATAATGGGAACCCCTTGATAGTTCGCCTTGATTAAAGCTTTTCCAGCAATGCCCAACCTTGGTTTTACCATTTGCCACCTAGCCTTTTCTTTCCCTTGGGTTCTGCAGACTCAAGGGTCATCATTATTTTAACCCCCCCGGGCCAGTGCTCCTCTGAGTGTTGGTCCACCTGTCAGCTACCGGTGGCCACCAGGGGCAACTCTGGGCTGGCCTACCCGTACCTAAGACAATCTGAGTGTGCCTTGAGAAAGAGATATGTGCAGCTCCTATCAGGATTTGTCGGCACATTCGGGCGGTGTTGCTGGTCTGGTTTTAACCTATCGAAGTGTCTTGAATTACCGAGATACCGAGTCTGATCGGAACGTCTTGGGAGGAGGTCTATTCCTTCGTTTACCGTGAGAGCTTGTCATGGGCTAAGTTGGGACTCCCTGTAGGGATTGAACTTTCGAAAGCCGTGCCCGCGGTTATGGGCAGATGGGAATTTGTTAATGTCCGGTTGTAGATAATTTGAACCTTAATTAATTAAAATGAATCAACTGAGTGTGTTACCATGATGGCCTCTTCTCGGTGGAGTCCGGGAAGTGGACACGATGTTGGAGTAATGTTTGCGTAGGTTGCTCTCTAGTTTCACGCTCGTGCTTTGCCTCCTCTTCTCGCTCTCTTTTGCGAATAAGTTAGCCACCACTTGCTAGTCGCTTGCTGCAGCTCCTCTCATATATTTACCTTGCCATACCTATGAGCTTCAATAGTCTTGATCGCGAGGGTGCGAGATTGCTGAGTCCCTGTGGCTCACAGATTACTATTACACCAGATGCAGGGCATGTTGATTCCACTCCAGGAGACGCGTATGAGCTCAAGTGGGAGTTCGACGAAGACTCTCAATGCTACTATGTTTCCTTTCCCGATGATCAGTAGTGGTGCCCAGTTGGGGGTGAACGGGACCGTTGTCGCATGTTGGGTTCTCTTTTATTCTGGCATCGTAGTCGGGCCATGAGTGTTTGGATGATGTAATGTTATTTATGTTCTTGATTGACGTGGCGAGTGTAAGCCAACTATGTTATCTCCCCTTTTTTATCATATTACATGGGATGTTATGAAGATTGCCTAACTTGCGACATATGCCTTCAATGCGATTATGTCTCTAAGTCGTGCCTCGACACGTGGGAGCTATAGTCGCATCGAGGGTGTTACACCATGTCCCCTTAATCATCTCTTTAAACACCTCAATCCCGCGCCCCGCGCTTTTTCAGTTCGAACTCGGCTAGGCTCAAAACCCTGCTTCCAGGGCGGTTATTGCATCTGCATGGGCCTCGGCCCCCCAACGTTCAAATGGCCCTCTCTCCCTAGTTTGCGCCCTGAAAAAATGTCGGTTCGCTCTCAAAGATTGGCGTAAACAAACTATCCCGCTCAACGCTCGAGAACCTAACTGCAAAATTGTTATTAATCTTCTTGACACCATCGAAGAGGGTTGTTTCCTCTCCCTCCATGAACTTGCCCTCCGTAGAGTAGTAATTAAAGTGCTTCGCCGTACGGTCTAGGAAAAATGATTTATTGGCGCCTCCGGTCCAAAATTAAAACATCCATTGATGGTGATGAGAATTCATGTTACTTCCATGCTTCAGCTTCCCAATGTCGTCGGCACAACATGATCCACTCCATTTCTCATAATAACCATCTGTTCACAGCTCACCAGGCTAAAAGTCAGATTCTAACCTCCTTTTATGCTAACATCCTCGGCACTCCTCTCATCCCAGTCTGGAATTTCTCTCTTTGGGACCTTTACCCTACCCTTACCCCACAACTACTGCATCTGGATACACCTTTCTCAGGTCAAGGAATCTATGATGCTTTTGCAGATATGAATATCTACACTAGCCCAGGTCTGGACGGCTTTGGTGCCGGTTTCCACCGCAAATTTTGGCCAATCCTCTAAATAAAGTCACGGAACTCTTCCAGGGCTTCTTCAATCACTCCGCAGACATCTCTTGTCTAAACAGGGCCCTCATTGTCCTCCTCCCAAAAACCTTGGACACGCCCACCGCAGACGCTTTCAGACCAATCTCACTACCAAACTGCCCGGCAAAGGCTCTTGCCAAACTACTGGTAAATAGGCTTAAACCGGTCATCCCCTTGATTGTTCACCCTGACCAAACAGGTTTCCTCTCAGGCCGAACTATCTCCGAAAATTTTCTCTATGCGGCGGATATCCTCCATGTTTGAGCTAGACAAAAAGCCCCTACTATGATTGTCAAAATTGACTTCTCCAAAGCCATTGACTCAGCTTGCTGGTAATCCCTTCTTGCCATTCTCGAGGCAAGGGGGTTTTCACCTAAATGTATTAAATGGATTAATATGGTCCTCAGCACCGGTAAAATGGCTATTCTTTTAAACGGTGTTCCTGGCCCCTGGATCCAGTGCGAAAATGGCCTCAAACGGGGAGACCCGCTCTCTCCTTTCCTTTCATACTCATTGCAGATGTCCTCCAACGTATGATTTTTTAGGCTTTCAACCAAAACCTAATTTCTCATCCTATCTCGTCTCATCTACACTACCCTGTCCTCCGGTACACCGACCATACCTTGATCATTACTAAAGCCGACGCCTCGGCCGCCCATAACCTCAAAAAAATCCTAGATGACTTCTCGGCTACTACTAGCCTCTCTATTAACTTCTCCAAAACAACTTTCTTCCCGCTCAATATTGAACCAGTACTGGCAGCACAAATGGCCTTGACTCTTGGGACCTCGGTCTTCGCTTTCCCGCAGAAATACCTGGGACTACCACTCTCCCCACACAAACTACCACTGTCGGCTTTCCAACCAGTAATTGATCGCTGTGATGTTTACCTTTCTGGTTGGCGTGCACTCCTACTCTCTCGTGGCGGTCACCTCATTCTGCTGTCTGTGATATGCCTCCAATGTATCTATAATTTTTGATTGTTCCATGCTATTATATTATCTGTTTTGGATGTTTTATATGCATTAATATGCTATTTTATATTATTTTTGGGACTAACCTATTAACCTAGAGCCCAGTGCCAGTTTTTGTTTTTTCCTAGTTTTAGAGTTTCACAGAAAAGGAATATCAAACGGAGTCCAAACGGAATAAAACTTTCGGGATGATTTTTCTTGGACCAGAAGACATCCAGAGGACCTGGAGTGCAAATCAAAGAAGCCATGAGGCGGCCACAAGGACGGAGGGTGCGCCCCCACCCTTGTGGGCCCCTCGTAACTCCACCGACCTCATTCCTTCGCCTATAAATTCTCATATACCCTAAAAACTTCCAGGAGAGCCACGAAAACACTTATCCACCGCCGCAACCTTCTGTACTAGTGAGATCCCATCTAGGGGCCTTTTTCGGCGTCCTGCCGAAGGGTGATTCAATCACGAAGGGCTTCTACATCAACACCATTGCCTCTCCGATGAAGCGTGAGTAGTTTACCACAGACCTACGGGTCCATAGCTAGTAGCTAGATGGCTTCTTCTCCCTCTTTGATTCTCAATACCATGTTCTCCTCGATGTTCTTCGAGATCTATTCGATGTAATACTCTTTTGCGGTGTGTTTGCCGAGATCCGATGAATTGTGGATTTATGATCAGCTTATCTACGAATATTATTTGAATCTACTCTGAATTCTTATATGCATGATTTGATATCTTTGCTAGTCTCTTCAAACTATCAATTTGGTTTGGCCAACTAGATTGGTTTTTCTTGCAATGGGAGAAGCGCTTAGCTTTGTGTTCAATCTTGCGGTGTCCTTTCCTAGTGACAGTAGGGGAAGCAAGGCACGTATTGTATTGTTGACATCGAGGATAACAAGATGGTATTTTCATCATATTGCTTGAGTTTATCCCGCTACATCATGTCATCTTACTTAATGCATTACTCTGTTCCTATGAACTTAATACTCTACATGCAGCCAGGAGTCGATCGATGTGTGGAGAAATAGTAGTGGATGCAGAATTGTTTCGATCTACTTGACACGTACGTGATGCCTATGTTCATGATCATTGCCTTAGATATCGTCATAACTATGCGCTTTTCTATCAATTGCTCAACAGTAATTTATTCACCCACCATAATATTTTCTCTCTTGAGAGAAGCCTCTAGTGAAACCTATGGCCCCCGGGTCTATTTTCCATCATATAAATGTCTATTTTCCATCATATAAGTTTTCGATCTATAAGCTTAGTTTACTATTTACTTTCCGTTCCATAAATCAAAAATACCAAAAATATTACTTTACCTTTATCCATCTATATCAGATCTCACTTTGCAAATAACCGTGAAGGGACTGACAACCCCTTTATCGCATTGGGTGCAAGTTGGTGTTTGTTTGTGCGGGTACACTAGTAGAAAACAGGGCTATGGTCCAGGCCGGCTCAGCCCATTAGTCCCGGTTCAGTCTAGAACCGGGACTAATGTGAGCATTGGTCCCGGTTCGTGCGGCTAAGGCATTAGTCCCGGTTCACTCGGGCCCTTTAGTCCCGGTTTAAGACATGAACCGGGACTAAAGGGTGCGATGACCTTTAGTCCCGGTTCGTGCCTCAAACCGGGACTAAAGATTAGACCTTTAGTCCCGGTTTGAGGCACGAACCGGGACTAATGGGGTTGAGACCTTTAGTCCCGATTCGTGCCACGAACCGGTACTAAAGGTCCCATTTTCAAACTCTACCCCCCCCTGTGGATCGCCTTTTCAGTTTTAAAAAAAATAAAAGAAAATAATGGAAATGTCAAAAAATAAAAGAAAATAAGTTTCTCATGTGATATGTGGTCTAGTTGTTGGGAAAATTTGCAAATGTGAATTTTGACTTTATTTGCAAAATCTCTCTGAAATTTGTAAAAATGGGCATAACTTTTGCATACTAACTCGGATGAAAAAGTTTTTTATATGAAAAATCATCTACTCGAAAAGTTACATCCAATTTAAACATTTTCAAAATCCTCAAAAACCTAATAGAAAAAAGTTATGGGGCTTTTAAGATCTAGAGTGGAAAAAATTGAAAAATATTCAAACAGTGGGCAAACTGTGGTCAAACAATGGTCAAACTAATTATTCTAGAATATTAGTGTTACTAAATAATTATTTTAGTTATTTAAATTTTGGTCAAATCTGGTCAAACTGTGGTCAAATTGTGGTTAAACAATGGTCAAACTAATTATTCAAGAAATATTAGTGTTACTAAATAATTATTGTTTTTTAAAACAATAGTTTCAAACTCAAACAGTGAAATGTGTCACTTCATGCTCAAGCAAAATTCCTGAAGGTTAATAGGATTGACATCTTACTATTGTCAGGAAAACAACAAGTGCAGACTTGGAGCAAGGGAGAAAAGAACCCGGAAGTTAAGCGTGCTCAGGCTGGGGGAGTGGGAGGATGGGTGATCGTTCGGGAAGTTAGATGATTTGGAATGATGAGGGGTGATTAGAGGATAAATTGAGAACTGATGAGGGTGGTGATTACAGACTAGAGGTTAAAATAATTCAGAAGTTTGAAAATAAAAAATTTCAAAAAAAAAAATTCAAAAAAAAATTTCAAAAAAAAATCATAAAATTTCCATTAGTCCCGGTTGGTGTTACCAATCGGGACTAAAGGTGGAGCTCCACGTGGCCGCGCCCTTTAGTCACGGTTCTGGATTGAACCGGGACTAAAGGGTCAGGGCATTAGTACCGACACTTTAGTCCCGGTTCAGGAACCGGGACTAAAGGCCCTTACGAACCGGGACTATAGGCCCTTTTTCTACCAGTGGTATTCGGTGGCTTGAACGTTGTCTCCTACTCGATTGATACCTTGGTTCTCAAAAGCTGAGGGAAATACTTACTCTACTTTGCTGCATCACCCTTTCCTCTTCAAGGGAAAAACCAATGCAAGCTCGAGAAGTAGCAGGAAGAATTTCTAGCGCCGTTGCCGGGGAGATCTACGCCAAGCCAAGACAAACCAAGTACCCATCATAAACTCTCATCTCTCGCATTACATTATTCGCCATTCGCCTCTCATTTTCTTCTCCCCCACTTCTAAAACTATTTTCGAAAAGATTTGCCTTTTCTTTGCCCCTCTTCCATTCGTCTTCTTCGCTTTCCTTTTGTGTGCTCGAGTGTTGGATCATCTGTCTTGTCCCCATGTCTAGTCCTCCCATCATCGTTAGCACTCCTGATAATGAAGTTCTCAACTTTAAACCAAGGGAGGGGGGAAATTTGAAAGATGCTTGGTATAGAATTTGCAGTGCTCAAAATAGATCTACTCGAAAGCAATCTACTACTGTTCTTCTTTGCAATTTCTATGTGGGCATTACTCCGTGGAATAGATATGTTCTAGATACCATTACCGGAGGGAATTTTTTGGGAGCCATACTTCTGATTCTTACAATGTCATCATAGATTTGCTAGGCCATCCACCTCTTTTGATTAATGGAACTGCTTTAACTTTGGAACATGTAATGCAAACACTTGATATTATTGAAAATAAAATAGCTACAGTTGAGTTGATTGAAAATTTGGACAAAAAGATTCATAATCAGATTACTTAGTATGGATCTAAAGTAGGAGTCACTTTAAAGAATCTTAGGGAAAAGGAACCCATAGTAAACGAAAAGATAGATCAAGATTCTACTAGAATTGGCAAACTAGAAGATATTATTACCAATTTGGGTTCCGCTTTTTCCTCCGTTAATACTACTCAAAAATTCCCTCCGACTAAGATTGCCATGTTTACTTATGTTCCTAAGAATAAGGGTGAATCTTCCAATAAAGAAAATAAAGATCTCAAATCAATAAGTGTTCACCCCAATTTTTTCAACATTATTAAGGAACCAACTACTACAAATGAATTTCTTGATTTCTTACCTAGGAGTTTGATCATTGGCACAACCCATAAATCTCGTAAGGATTATAAGAATATGATTGAAAAATTGCATACCAAAGAAGATAATATCTAGATCTATTTGCGTTTTATGCCTAGCTAAGGGCGTTAAACAATAGCACTTGTTGGAAGGCAACCCAATTTTATTTTTGAGTTTTTTGTTTTTTCTACTGTTCTTGAATAAATACACATTATTACTTCTATAGTAATTGTGTTGTACTATTTTAATTAGTGTTTGTGCCAAGTAAGACCTTTGGGATAGCTTATGGTGATAGTTAAATTGATCTTGCTGACAAACAGAAACTTTTGCGCCCAGGAAAATAATTTTGTTTTGATTAGTTTTGCACAAGATTAATAAACAAATTTCTTAGGTCTTCCTAATTTATCAGAATTTGTAGAGTTATATAAGTATTCGAGATATTCAGATTGCTACGGACTATTCTGTTTTTGACAGATTATGTTTTCTTGGTGTTGTTTGCTTATTTTGATGAGTCTATGGCTAGTATCGGGGGGTATGAACCATGGAAAAGTTGGAATACAGTAGATATTACACAAATATAAATTAGTAATGAGTTCACAACAGTACCTAAAGTGGTGATTTATTTTCTTATACTAACGGAGCTTACGAGATTTTCTATTGAGTTTTGTGTTGTGAAGTTTTCAAGTTTTGGGTAAGGATTTGATGGACTATGGAATAAGGAATGGCAAGAGCCTAAGCTTGGGGATGCCCAAGGAACCCCAAGGTAATATCCAAGGATGCCAAGAGCCTAAGCTTAGGGATACCCTGGGAAGGCATCCTCTCTTTCGTCTTCGTCTATCGGTAACTTTACTTGAGGCTATATTTTTATCCACCACATGATATGTGTTTTGCTTGGAGCTTCTTGTATAATTTGAGTCTTTGCTTTTTAGTTTGCCACAATCATCCTTGATGTACACACCTTTTGAGAGAGACACGCATGAATCATGATTTATTAGAATGCTCGTTGTGCTTCACTTATATCTTTTGAGCTAGGCAATATTGCTCTAGTGCTTCACTTATATCTTTTTAGAGCACGGCGGTGGCTTTATTTTATAGAAACTGATGAACTCTCATGCTTCGCTTATATTATTTTGAGAGTCTCTAAACAGTATGGTAATTCGTTTCGGTTATAAATTTAGTCCAAATATGATAGGCATCCAAGAGGGATATAATAAAAACTTTCATATAAAGTGCATTGAATACTATGAGAAGTTTGATTCCTTGTGATTGTTTTGAGATATGAAGATGGTAATATTAGAGTCATGCTAGTGAGTAGTTATGAATTTGAGAAATACTTGTGTTAAAGTCTGTGAGTCCCGTAGCATGCACGTATGGTTAACCGTTATGTGATGAAGTCGGAGCATGATTTATTTTTTGATTGTCATCCTTTGTGCGGAGGTCAGGATTGCATGATGGTTAACTCCTACTAACCCTTACGCTAGGGGCATGCGTATAATACTTGGTTTTGATAGCTTCTAATTTTTTGCAATAAGTTTATCAGTTCTTTATGACTAATGTTGAGTCCACGGATTATACGCACTCTCACCCTTCCACCATTGCTAGCCCCTCTTGTGTCGCGCAACTTTCGCCGATACCATACATCTGAAGGAAATATGCCCTAGAGCAATAATAAAGTTGTTATTTATATTTCCTTATATCATGATAAATGTTTACTCTTCATGCTAGAATTATATTAACCGGAAACTTAGTAAATGTGTGAATACATAGACAAACAGAGTGTCCCTAGTATGCCTCTACCTGACTAGCTCGTTAATCATAGATGGCTATGTTTCCTAGCCATAGACATGTGTTTTCATTTGATGAACAAGATCATATCATTAGAGAATGATGTGATGGACAAGACCCATCTGTTAGCTTAGCATTATGATCGTTTTGTTTTACTACTATTGCTTTCTTCATGACCTATACATGTTCCTCTAGCTATGAGATTATGCAACTTCCGAATACCGAAGGAACACCTTGTGTGCTATCAAACATCACAACATAATTGGGTGATTATAAAGATGCTCTACAGGTGTCTCCGAAGGTGTTTTTTGAGTTGGCATAGATCGATATTAGGATTTGTCACTCCGTGTATCGGAGAGGTATCTCTGTGCCCTCTCGGTAATGCACATCACTATAAGCCTTGCAAGCAATGTGACTAATGAGTTAGCTACGGGATGATGCATTACGTAATGAGTAAAGAGACTTGCCAGTAACGAGATTGAACTAAGTATGATGATACCGACGATCGAATCTCGGGTAAGTAACATACAGATGACAAAGGGAACAACGTATGTTGTTATGCGGTTTGACCGATAAAGATCTTCATAGAATATGTAGGAGCCAATATGAGCATCTAGGTTCCACTATTGGTTATTGACCGGAGATGTGTCTTGGTCATGTCTACATAGTTCTCGAACCCATAGGGTCCGCACGCTTAACGTTCGATGACGATTTGTATTAATTATGTGATTTGATGACCGAAGTTTATTCGGAGTCCCGGATAAGATCACGGACATGACGAGGAGTCTCAAAATGGTTGAGACATAAAGATTCATATATTGGAAGGCTATATTCGGACATCGGAAAGGTTTCGAGTGATTCGGGTATTTTTTGGAGTACCGGGGAGTTACGTGAATTCACCGGGAGAAGTAATGGGCCTTATTGGGCTTTAGTGGAGAAACGGGAGAAGGGCCAAGAGCTGGCACGTGCCTCCCCCTGCACAAACCGAATTGGACAAGGGGTGGGGGCGCGGCCCCTCTTTCCTTCTCCCTCTCCCTCTCTTTCCTTCTCGCCTACTCTGAATAGGAAAGGGAATCCTACTAGGACTTGGGAGTCCTAGTAGGACTCCCTATGCTTGGTGCGCCCCTAGGCCGGCCGCCTCCTCCTTCCCTCCTTTATATACAGGGGAGGGGAGCACCCCAAAGGCACTTAAGATTTGTGTTAGCCGTGTGCGGTGCCCCCCTCCACAGTTACACACCTCGGTCATATCGTTGTAGTGCTTAGGCGAAGCCCTGCACCGGTAACTTCATCATCACCGTCGCCATGCCGTCGTGCTGACGGAACTCTCCCTCGACCCTCTGCTGGATAAAGAGTTCAAGAGACATTATCGAGCTGAACGTGTGCTGAACACGGAGGTGCCGTATGTTCGGTACTTGGATCGGTTGGATCGTGAAGACGTTCGACTACATCAACCACGTTACTAAACGCTTCCACTTTTGGTCTATGAGGGTACGTGGACACACTCTTCCCTCTCGTTGCTATGCATCTCCTAGATAGATCTTTCCTGATCGTAGGAATTTTTTGAAATTACTGCATTCCCCAACAACATCCACCATATACCTTCCTCAAAACAGCCACTGTACCTACCTATTATGGCATTTCCATAGCCATTCTGAGATATATTGCAAGGCAACTTTGCACCGTTCTGTTTATTCTGACACGCTCCATCATTGTCATATTGCTTTGCATGATCTTGTAGTTGACATTATATTTGTGGCAAAGCCACCGTTCATAATTCTTTCATACATGTCACTCTTGATTCATTACACATCCTGTTACACCGCCAGATGCATTCATATAGATTAATATTTTGTTCTAAGTATCGAGTTGTAATTCTTGAGTTGTAAGTAAATAAAAGTGTGATGATCTTCATTATCAGAGCATTGTCCCATGTGAGGAAAGGATGATGGAGACTATGATTCCCCCACAAGTCGGGAAGAGACTCCAGACGAAATAAAAAAAGAGGCCAAAAAAATGAGAGAAGGCCCAAGTAAAAAAATATGAGAGAAAAGAGAGAAGGGACAATGCTACTATCCTTTTACCACACTTGTGCTTCAAAGTAGCACCATGATCTTCATAATAGAGAGTCTCTCATATACTAGTGGGAATTTTCACTATAGAACTTGGCTTGTATATTCCCATGATGGGCTTCCTCAAAATTGCTCTAGGTCTTTGTGAGCAAGCAAGTTGGATGCACAGCCACTTAGTTTCCTTTTGAGCTTTCATAAACTTATAACTCTAGTGCATCCATTGCATGGCAATCCCTACTCACTCACATTGATATCTATTAATGGGCATCTCCATAGCCTGTTGATACGCCTAGTTGATGTGAGACTATCTACCTCTTTTTGTCTTCTCCGCAACCACCGTCTATTCCACCTATAGTGCTATATCCATGGCTCACGCTCGTGTATTGCGTGAAAGTTGAAAAAGTTTGAGAATACCAAAGTATGAAAGAATTGCTTGGCTAAAACCGGGGTTGTGCATGATTTGAATATTTTGTGTGATGAAGATGGAGTATAGCCAGACTATATGATTTTGTAGGGATAGTCTTTCTTTGGCCATGTTATTTTGAGAAGACACAATTATCTTGTTAGTATGCTTGAAGTATTATTTTTTTATGTCAATATTAAACTTTTGTTTTGAATCATACTGAGGGGGATTTGATCACAGAGGGCTTCAACATCAACACCATTGCCTCTCTGATGAAGTGTGAGTAGTTTACCACAGACCTACGGGTCCATAGCTAGTAGATAGATGTCTTCTTCTCTCTCTTTGATTCTCAATACCATGTTCTCCTCGATGTTCTTGGAGATCTATTCGAAGTAATACTCTTTTGCGGTGTGTTTGCCAAGATCCGATGAATTGTGGATTTATGATCAGCTTATCTACGAATATTATTTGAATCTTCTCTGAATTCTTATATGCATGATTTGATATCTTTGCAATTCTCTTCGAACTATCGATTTGGGTTGGCCAGCTAGATTGGTTTTTCTTGCAATGGGAGAAGCGCTTAGCTTTGGGTTCAATCTTGCGGTGTCCTTTCCCAGTGACAGTAGGGGCAGCAAGGCACATATTGTATTGTTGCCATCGAGGATAACAAGATGGGGTTTTCATCATATTGCTTGAGTTTAACCCACTACATCATGTCATCTTACTTAATGCATTACTCTGTTCTTATGAACTTAATACTCTAGATGCAGGCAGGAGTCGGTCAATGTGTGGAGTAATAGTAGTAGATGCAGAATCATTTTGGTCTACTTGACACGGACGTGATGCCTATATTCATGATCATTGCCTTAGATATTGTCATAACTATGCGCTTTTCTATCAATTGCTCAGCAGTAATTTTTTTCACCAACCGTAATATTTTCTATCTTGAGAGAAGCCTTTAGTGAAACCTATGGCCCCCGGGTCTATTTTCCATCATATAAATCTCTATTTTACATCATATAAGTTTCCGATCTACAATCTTAGTTCACTATTTACTTTCCGTTCCATAAACCAAAAATACCAAAAATATTACTTTACCATTTATCCATCTCTATCATATCTCACTTTGCAAATAACCATGAAGGGATTGACAACCCCTTTATCGCGTTGGGTGCAAGTTGGTGTTTGTTTGTGCAGGTATTCGGTGTCTTGAATGTTGTCTCCTACTAGATTGATATCTTGGTTCTCAAAAGCTGAGGGAAATACTTACTCTACTTTGCTGCATCACCCTTTCCTCTTCAAGGAAAAAACCAATGCAAGCTCGAGAAGTAGCAGTCTGCGGTCCTTAGTCTTCCCACCTATTTCATTATGTGCTTCTCACTGCCTAAAAGCGTTCTCGAGGATATGGACAAACGCAAACATATTTTCTTCTGGTCTAATGATGACTCCTTCTCTAGGGCTAACTGTCTAGTAGCGTGGGATCGGGTGTGCATGCCCAAGTTGGCAGGTGGTCTAGGTGTTAAAAACTTACAAGCACAAAAGATTTGCCTTATGTTAAAATTTTCTTTCAAATTCCTCCACTCCCCACTTTTGCGTTGTAAGGATTGGATTTTAAACCATTCCCCCTCCACATAGGTCTAGGTAGAAATGCCTCCTTCCTTGGCAAATCTGTTTTTAAACACTTACACACACTCAGAGAGATTTCCCAGGTTACTATTGGCAATGGTTCCTCCACCTTTTTCTGGCTTGACCGTTGGCTCCTGCAAGAACCACTCTCCATTGCCTTTCCTCCCATGTTTACACACCATACTAAGCCTAACGCTCTTGTTCAAAAAATTGTGATGGATGGGTTGATCTGGGCTTGCGTAGCCGGCTAACCTTAACCGCTACCAATGAACTCGCTTCCTTGTGATCTTTGTTGCAAGGAGTGTGCCTTATAGGAGTACCCAATGACAGGTCCTTGCTCAATGGCGCCGCCTTTTCCACAAAGGGCGCTTATGCTGCTCTTGCTTCCCAGCTATCGGATCCATCTCTTACCCACATCTGGGACTCTCGTGTTCCTAGTAGGGTTCGAGTGTTTGGATGGCTTTTCTATCTTGAGAGGTTAAACACGCGGGCAAATCTCCATCGCAAGATCATCATCGACTCTCCATCATGCCCATGTTGCAATGCCGCCACTACTGCAGGATGCTGCTAACGCGACACTACGATCAGAGACCCTTCGACGAAACTGTGTGCGATGCAATAATCGCAAATGGTGATGTAAAAAACGTCAAAAAAGGTGCAAAATGTTTGCGATGACGGATGCATCAAACATGGTTCCGATTTTAGTTGCGTGTGCGATGAAGGGCACACGGTTAAGTTCAATGAACTGTTTGTGATGAGGAAGAAGAACAGAAACGGGCAGCCATATGAAGGTGTGTGCGATATACAGCATAGTTCACTCGGATGAACTATTTGTGATTAGGCAACACAAAAGAAACGGTCAGCCAAATCAAGGTGTGTGGGATATACGACATACGGTTCACTTGGATGAACTGTTTGCTTTGAGCCAAGAGAACAGAAACGGTTCAATTTAACGGGATATGTGTGATACATGGCAAACAAGTCTATAAACAGAAATGTGTGCGAAGACCGATAATAACATAGACGATTGCTTTTAATAAGACGTATGTGATATGCTCTGTCTACACAACATCTATTGGCCATTGGGCGACCGGCGGTCATCCCGGTATGCCATAAGGATGCGAAGAGGCATCCTATATCATCAAGGACTAGTTGTTCCACCAATAGCTCATCTAAGAGAACTCGCAAGTTAACTGTGCTCAGGCTGGAGCAGCCATGAGATGGGTGATCGGATGGGAAGTTGTCAAAATATCAAAACCCACTTATGGGATGGATCATAGATGTCCTTAATGGACCTTTAAGATACATCCCATCAGTGGGTTTTGAAATTTTGACAACTTCCCATCCGGTCATCCATCTCTTAACACATGTTAAAGAAGGTCTACCGCATTACTTTTTGACAATGTGCGATACGTGGCATATAGTTGATCCATCCGAGCTGTTTGTGATGGAATAAGCTGTGTGTGTTGTGGGTGGAATTAACCTTAAGGTTCTTGTTTTTTTCTTAACACATCTTAAAGAAGGTCTACGGCATTACTTTTTGACTATGTGCGATACTTGGCATGCAGTTGATCCATCTGGCCTGTTTGTGATGGAATAAGCCGTGTGTGTTGTGGGCAAATGCTTGCTAGTATACAACTGTTTGCGATTGATGAATTCATCACCGACGGGTTCCATAGTGTAGTTCATGTTCATCTGATCATCATCTACATCTTCTGCTAGCTCGATGTTCCTTATATGCTAAGTTTCCATTAATTGATGGCATTTTATGAACACGCCACCATTTCCCGCCATTTCCTCACCTGTTTCCCACCACCCAGCGATATTGCGCATAAACCTAGGAGGCGCGCGATGCACGGAGGCAATAAGCGCAGCCTGTAGCACGTCCACCTTTTCCCAAGCATGCCAACCCACCAAAGTGACGCCTCCGCCATCAACCTCGTCGACAAGGAAAACGAGAAGGCGCCACGGCCCGTCGAGGCTGAGGCACTCCGCAGCAACGTGATGGACGACACCGTGATGTGCGTCATCGCCAGGGTTGAGTAGACCCTTGGCGCATGACATTTGAGCGCCGCGGATCAAGATAGGCATGTCAGCACCGAGAGGCTGCAGCTCACCGCACAACATGATCGATGGCACGCCGCAGAGCAAGCTAGGCGCGTCCGCGCTGATAGGGTGCGCCTCGCCGCACGGCGAGACCATTGGAGCGCCGCAGAGCGAGAGGCACGGCGCGCCGCACAGCAAGAGCGAATCCATTGAGGCTTGTCTGCTATCGGCACGGCGTCGCAGCTGGGTACACGTCCCGTTAGTACCCCCATTCCTCGCCAGGAGTGGGAAAAGGCCCTCTACGCCGTACTTGCACCAGAGGTCGGCCGTGCCGTACTTGCACCGGATGCCCGCCGCGCTGTTCGCATGGGTTGTGTTGTTCGCCTTGTCCGCGGCCCAGTTGATGCCAATGCGCTGGTTGGTAGGCTCGACCGCCTCCTTGGCCCAGGTGTCCACCTAGGCGCAGTAGAGGAACATGGCCGTCACATCCTCGAGTTGGTGATCTCCGATGAAATTTCCAACTTGGAGCTCGAGATCACGCTCCAAATGTACCGCGAGCGTGTCGACCGCTTCGACCAATGCATGCACGAGTTCAGGCAGAGCCAAGAGCTACCGTAGCCAAGGGCTGTTGGTCATGGTATAATGGACGTGTTTTATTTTGTTGAGTCGTTTCGACGTGGATAGCTATGTATTAACAGCAATCATAGTGTTGCTCTGTTTCAATGTATGTTCTCTATTTTCCGTTCTTATATGTTCTATTTCAATGTGTGTATATACACTTTCCATTCTGTATATGTGGATGATAACAGCTAGATTCAAATTAGTATACCAAAATAGATAGAAAATGGAATTCATAATATATATATATATATATATATATATATATATATATATATATTAATTTTTCATTAGTTCATCACAGAATATATATAATATCATCACATATACTGATGATACTTAACTACTAGGTACAATGCATAAAATTGAAAACGAACAATACTAAAACTAATAATCCCTCCTAATGCGGGGCGTCTTCCCAACGTGGAGGTGATACGTCTCCAACGTATCTATAATTTATGAAGTATTCACGCTATTATATTATCTGTTTTGGATGTTTATGGGCTTTACTAAACACTTCTATATTATTTTTGGGACTAACCTTTTAACCGGAGGCCCAGCCCAAATTGATGTTTTCTTGCCTATTTCAGTGTTTCGAAGAAAAGGAATATCAAACAGAGTCCAAACGGAATGAAACCTTCGGGAGAGTTGTTTTTGGAATGGAAGCAATCCAGGAGACTTGGAGTAGACGTCAGGGAAGCTTCAAGGTGGCCACGAGGCAGGGAGGTGCGCCTGCCCCCCTGGGCGTGCCCCCCACCCTCGTGGGCCCCTTGTGGCTCTCCTGACCGACTACTTTCGCCTATATATGTCCATATACCCTAAAAACATCGAGGAACAGAATAGATTAGGAGTTCCGCCGCCGCAAGCCTCTGCAGCCACCAAAAACCAATCGGGACCCTGTTCCGGCACCCTGCCAGAGGGAGGATCCATCACCGATGGCCATCTTCATCATCCCGGCACTCTCCATGACGAGGAGGGAGTAGTTCACCCTCGGGGCTGAGGGTATGTACCAGTAGCTATGTGTTTGATCTCTCGCTCTCGTGTTCTTGAGGTGATACAATCTTGATGTATCGCGAGCTTTGCCATTATAGTTGGATATTATGATGTTTATCCCCCTCTACTCTCTTGTAATGGATTGAGTTTTCCCTTTGAAGTAATCTTATCGGATTGAGTCTTTAAGCATATGAGAACACTTGATGTATGTCTTGCATGTGCTTATCTGTGGTGACAATGGGATATCACGTGATCCACTTGATGTATGTTTTGGTGATCAACTTGCGGGTTCCGTGACCTCATGAACTTATGCATAGTGGTTGGCACACGTTTTCGTCTTGACTCTCTGATAGAAACTTTGGGGCACTCTTTGAAGTACTTTGTGTTGGTTTGAATAGATGAATCTGAGATTGTGTGATGCATATCGTATAATCATACCCATGGATACTTGTGGTGACATTGGAGTATCTAGGTGACATTAGGGTTTTGGTTGATTTGTGTCTTAAGGTGTTATTCTAGTATGAACTCTATGATAGATCGAACAGAAAGATTAGCTTCATGTTATTTTACTACGGACTCTTGAATAGATCAAACAATAAGAATAACTTTGAGGTGGTTTCGTACCCTACAATAATCTCTTCGTTTGTTCTCCTCTATTAGTGACTTTGGAGTGACTCTTTGTTGCATGTTGAGGGATAGTTATATGATCCAATTATGTTATTATTGTTGAGAGAACTTGCACTAGTGAAAGTATGAACCCTAGGCCTTGTTTCCTAGCATTGCAATACTGTTTGTGCTCACTTTTATCATTAGTTACCTTGCTGTTTTTATATTTTCAGATTACAAAAACCTATATCTACCATCCATATTGCACTTGTATCACCATCTCTTCGCTGAACTACTGCACCTATACAATTTACCATTGTATTGGGTGTGTTGGGGACACAAGAGACTCTTTGTTATTTGGTTGCAGGGTTGTTTGAGAGAGACCATCTTCATCCTACGCCTCCCAAGGATTCATAAACCTTAGGTCATCCACTTGAGGGAAACTTGCTACTGTCCTACAAACCTCTGCACTTGGAGGCCCAACAACGTCTACAAGAAGAAGGTTGCGTAGTAGACATCAAGCAATTTCTGGCGCCGTTGCCGGGGAGGTGAGTGCTTGAAGGTATATCTTTAGATCTTGTAATCGAATCTTTTTGTTTTTTGTTTTATCACTAGTTTAGTTTATAAAAGAAAACTACAAAAAATGGAATTGAGGGTACCTCATATGCTTCATCTTTTAATGTCTTTCGTGAAAATAAGGATTCCGATAATTGTGCTCAATTGCTAGAGGAAGAATGCGTTACAATGTTTGGCACTAAATATTTGAATGGTGAGCATGATTGCAATGTTGTTAGTATGAATTCCTTGAATATCCATGATGCTAATGATATGCAAAGCCACAAGCTTGGGGAAGCTATGTTTGATGAAAATGATATTTTTTTGTCCCCCAAGTTTTGATGAGAAAATTTATTATGATGAAAGTATGCCTCCTATTTATAATGATTATATTGATGAAAGTAGATTTGGAGAGGTCATGACGTTATTTAGTGATGAATCCACTATTTCGGAGGAGGTTCCAATTAATTATGAGAACAAAGTTGCTATCTATGATGATTATTGTGATGACATGTATGCTATAAAGAATAATGATAACCATGAAACTGTTCATCATGATTTTTATTTTCAATTGGATTATGCCTCACGTGATAGTTATTTTGTTGAGTTTGCTCCCACTACTATTCCAAATGAGAAGAATTTTGCTTATGTGGAGAGTAGTAAATTTTCTATGCTTGTAGATCATGAAAAGAATGCTTTATGTGATGGTTATATTGTTGAATTCATTCATCATGCTACTAAAAATTATTATTAGGGAGGAACATATGCGTGTAGGAATTGCAATAATATCAAGTTTCATCTCTATGTGTTGAAAATCTTGAAGTTATGCTTGTTTTGCCTTCCTATGCTAGTTGATTATTGTTCCCATAAATTGTTTGATCACAAAATCCCTATGCATAGGAAGTGGGTTAGACTTAAATGTGCCAGTCATATTCTTCATGATGCTCTCTTTATGTTTCAATTCTTATCTTTTATGTGAGCATCATTGAAATCATCATGCCTAGCTAGGGGCGTTAAACGTTAGCGCTTGTTGGGAGGCAACCCAATTTTATTTTAGTTCTTTGCCTTTTTCTCCTGTTTAGTAATAAATAATCTATCTAGACTCTGGTTAGATGTGGTTTTATGTTTTAATTAGTGTTTGTGCCAAGTAGAACCTTTGGGAAGACTTGGGTGAAGTCTTTATGATCATGCTGTAAAAAACAGAAACTTTAGCGCTCACGAGATTAGCTGCCATTATTTACTGGAGAGTGATTTTAAGTTGATTATTTTCACAGATGATTAATAGACAAATTCCACATGTCCACCAATTTATTTCAGAATGTTTGGAGTTCCAGAAGTATACGTTTGATACATATTACTACAGACTATTCTGTTTTTGACAGATTCTGTTTTCTATGTGTTGTTTTCTTATTTTGATGAATCTATGAGTAGTACCGGAGGGTATGAACCATAGAGAAGTTGGAATACAGTATATATTACACCAATATTAATTTATAATGAGTTCACAACAGTACCAAAAGTGGTGGATTTATTTTCTTATACTAACGGAGCTTACGAGTTTTCTGTTGAGTTTTGTGTTGTGAAGTTTTCAAGTTTTGGGTAAAGATTCGATGGACTATGGAATAAGGACTGGCAAGAGACTAAGCTTGGGGATGGCCAAGGCACCCCAAGGCAATATTCAAGAATAACCAAGAGCCTAAGCTTGGGGATGCCCCAGAAGGCATCCCCTCTTTCGTCTTCGTCCATCGGTAACTTTACTTGGAGCTATATTTTTATTCACCACATGATATGTGTTTTGCTTGGAGCGTCAATTTATTTTGTTAGGATTTGCTTGCTGTTATTTAAAACAATGTTTTGCATATTTTATTTCAATAAAAGTGGCATTGATAGCCTTTACTATGCCTATTTTACAAGTCTTCATGTTGCTGTTTGAAAACAGAAAGTTTACCGTTGTTGCAAAAATTCCCTAGAAAATTCAGAATGTGATAAAATGTTGAAACCTTTTGAATAATAAGCTCTGATAAATTTACTACAGTGGGAATTTTCTTTCATAATTTTTGTATCTAGGGAAGTATGGATCTTGCTGCATTCTTTACAGACTGTCCTGTTTAGGCAGATTGCTGTTATGTTTGCATATGTTTGCTTGTTTAATGATTCTATTTGAGCATAGGAATATTAAATATGCAGAGGCATTTAGTATGAAATGTTGAATAATAATTTTAGTGATTTGCTACAGTATAGTATGATAAGGTTTTGCATTGGTTTATACTAACTTATCTCACGAGTCTTTGTTGAGTTTTATGTGGATGAAGCTTTTGAGATTTAGGGAGACCGTGATATGAGAGGAATTAAGGAGACACAAATGATCAAGCTTGGGGATGCCCAAGGCATGCCAAGATAATATTTCAAGAAGTCTCAAGTGTCTAAGCTTGGGGATGCCTCGGTTGGCATCCCACCTTTTTTCTTTGACAACTATCGGTTAGTATCGGTTGATCCTAAGTTTTTGCTTCTTCACATGATGTTTGCTATTCTTATAATGTCATTTTATTTTGTTTTGCTTGCTGTTTGAATAAAATATCAAGATCTGAAATTCTTAAATGAGAGAGAGTCTTCACATAGCTACGTAATTATTTAACTACTCATTGATCTTCACTTATATCTTTTTGGAGTAGTTTGTCATTTGCTCGTGTGCTTCACTTATACCCTATGAGTAAATAGTTGAATGAGAGAATATCATAAATCTGAAATTATATATGTTTCATATGCTTATCCCATGGGGAATAATGACTTCACATATAAGAAGTAGAGGTGGTAAATTTATTGAAGGTTAGCAAACACTGTATTGATCACTTGAACAATTCATGAAAGAATATTGAGGGAAGAGAGATTTCACATATAAATATACTATCTTGGACATCTTTTGTAATTGTGAGCACTCACTAAAATATGACATGCTAAAAGGTTGATGTTGGACAAGGAAGATAACGTAATGGGTTATGTTTTTTTATATCCAAAATAAAGTATATTGTCATGGATCATTCAACATGCTGAGCTTGCCTTTCCCCCTCATGCTAGCCAAATTCTTTGCACCAAGTAGAGATACTATTTGTGCTTCCAAACATCCCTTAAACCAGTATTGCCATGAGAGTCCACCATACCTACCTATGGATTAAGTAAGATCCTTCAAGTAAGTTGTCATCGGTGCATGTAATAAAAATTGCTCTCTAAATATGTATGATCTATTAGTGTGGAGAAAATAAGCTTTATACGATCTTGTGATGTGGAAGCAATAAAAGCGACGGACTGCGTAATAAAGGTCCCTATCACAAGTGGCAATATAAAGTGACGTTCTTTCGCATTAAGATTTTGTGCATCCAACTATAAAAGCGCATGACAACCTCTGCTTCCCTCTGCGAAGGGCCTATCTTTTATTCTTGTCTTATACCTTATGCAAGAGTCATGGTGATCTTCACCTTTCCTTTTTACATTTTATCCTTTGGCAAGCACATTGTGTTGGAAAGGTCCTGATATATATATATATATATATATATATATAGTAACGCTAAACTAAGCATGAGTGTAGAATAGCTTATTCTACACCCCAGTAACGGTACATACAAAATATAGTAACACACTATGTAAAATATAGTAATTTTCGTAAAAATGTAGTAAATTGCAAACTTAGATGATTAGAAAAATATTTTCTGAATTACTATATTTTGTACACCGTTTTACTAGATTTTGTACATAGCGTTACTAGGGG
>NC_041382.1:101464306-101464802 GCF_002162155.2 Triticum dicoccoides | reverse complement strand
TACAAAATATAGTAACATATTATGTAAAATGTAGTAATTTTTGTAAAAATGTAGTAAATTACAAACTTGGGTGATAAAAAATATATTTTCCGAATTACTACATTTTGTACATCGTTTTACTAGATTTTGTATATAGCGTTACTAGGGGGTGTAGAATAAGCTATTCTACACTCACACTTAGAATAGCGTTACCATATATATATATATATATATATATATATATATATATATATATATATATATATATATATATATATATATATATGTATGTATGTATGTATGTATGTATGTATGTATGTATACTCTTATTTTGTAGTGCATTGCTTCCATACAACTAATTCCAGAAGAGAGCAAATCTATCGCTTCATTCCTTACGAAACATTTTCTTACAGAAATGCTAACAATCAGTATTCTGTGTGTTCTCAGGTGACACTCAACAATGACTAAAAAGGAGTCAATCATGCTACAGAGTTGATATTCAGCTGGTAAGTTTCCT